>NW_028283644.1:165000-330000 GCF_059441095.1 Idiotropiscis lumnitzeri
CGGGCGGTGCCAAGCGGCCCCTAAGTTTAACCGAATGGAAGCTCCGGAGGAGGAGGGCATGCTCGCGTCACAGTAAGCCGAAGAGGAGCACCTTCCCCGGGCACGGGCGGTTCCAAGCGGCCCCTAAGTTTAACCGAATGGAAGCTCCGGAGGAGGAGGGCATGCTCGCGTCACAGTAAGCCGAAGAGGAGCACCTTCCCCGGGCACGGGCGGTTCCAAGCGGCCCCTAAGTTTAACTGAATGGAAGCTCCGGAGGAGGAGGGCATGCTCGCGTCACAGTAAGCCGAAGAGGAGCACCTTCCCCGGGCATGGGCGGTGCCAAGCGGCCCCTAAGTTTAACCGAATGGAAGTTCCGGGGGAGGAGGGCGGGCGTGTGTCACAGTTAAGCCGAATTGGAGCACCTCTTCCGCCCGGGCACGAGCGGAGCGCGAGGCTGTCAGTTATGAATGAATAAATGAATAAATAAATAAAGAATGCCACCTTTCATTTCACAGGGCACACCGGACGGCGTACCAGCAGGTAAAAGTCGGAGTAATTAAATAAATACAAAAAGAATGGCTGGGGAATAAAAAAATAATACGTTTTAATAATAATTTGGTTTTTTTGTTATAAAATGAATTTCACTCTCTCTCTCCCCGTATATATATATATATATATATATATATATATATATATATATATTTATTATATATATTGTATATATTATATTATTATATATACAAAATAATAACATTAAGATGTCTTCAGGTCGGGACGTTTTATTTACAGGTGAAGGTTTGGATTTTTAGGAGCATGTGCAGGGGAGTTATTAAGCATTCATTTATTTGTATTAGGTTCATTTTGTCTTCTTATTATTGATATTTGACTGATTCATTAAAAGCAGACAATTATGTTTTAGGTTAATTTTTTACCTGACATGTTTCGGCGAGTCTTTCGCCTTCTTCAGAGTGTCGCATGATGGTGTCTTGAGCTGATGTTCCATGAGGGTGTGACTTACCTGTCAAAAAAATGAAAAAAATCAGAGCAGTAAAAGAACAAGCACAACATGAACATTACAAATCAGCAATCACTGACCACTGCAAAAGGGAAAACCACATCATGGACCGGGAGAAGGGCAGGGTCATCCGCACAGAAGAGAACAAACAACAGCGCTGGATCAGAGAGGCCATTGAGATCTGCAAGCGAGGCATAAAAACCATGAACAGAGACAAGGGAGCCTTCATCCTCTCTACCACCTGGACCAGCATCTTGGCGGAGTGAACGGACAGCGGGGGGCGTGACTTGCCTTCATTCTTGTGACAGGTAAGTCACGCCCTCATGGAACATCAGCTGATAAAGACGGGTCACAAGACAGCATCATGTGACACTCTGAAGAAGGCGAAAGACTTTCGTATTGTGACATGCTCAAGGCCTAAACACTCATCCGAGCAAATATAAGGTAGATTTTGTTCACCTGCCCGGAGAAAAACATCAACGAAAATAATTTGTATTTGTTTTAACCAGTTGGTGGCGCTACCACTGCGATCAAAATTAAGTTGGCAGCCGTCTTCAGGGCCTGAATATCCTCAAATGTGAAAAATTTCGAGAAGATGGATCATCTGAATCATTTTGCAGGAACTTTTGTTGCCACGGAGAATAATCAGACTCTGCGGCACCGTAATAGCCACGCCCTTCGAAGGAAAGTCACAAAAATAGGGATAGAGTAAGATCAATGTCTTGAGTCTTTTCTAGCCAATTTTCAATCAGATTCGTTAAAAGGGCACCGTGCAGTACGTCAAAATGTAAAAAATGATATTGATTGGCGCAAGGTGTATAACTGAATATAAACATATAGATGTCTTCAGGTACAGACTTTTTATGTACATGTGAAGTTTTGGATTTTTAGCAGCATGTGCAGGAGAGTTATGAAGCATTTTGTCCATTGCGGCGAAGGAAATCTTAAGTGAAAACTTTGAAGCCCCGCCCCCGTCATATAGTATTTCGGAAACAAAAAATTTTAGCCCCAGTGTTTGTCCCAGGTCTTCAGATGCTACAGACATAATTTTAAGGCAATCAGATGAAGCCTTTAGGATCAGGGTGCAAAAGAATGACCCCTGTAAACATGCAAAAAAGGGCAAAAGTCGGACTTTCAAAAATTCATAACTCACTTCCTGTTCATATTAGACGTTAAAATATCAAATTTTTCGCCATGCCCGATGAGACTGCCAAGTTTGGTGAGTTTTTGTGCATGTTTCGGGGTCAAAAATGCGATCGAACAATCGGAAAAATAATAATAATAATAATTTCTACAAAAACAATAGGGACTTCGCAGCGGTCGCTGCTCAGGCCCTCATAATAATAATAATAATATTAATAATAATAAAAGTAATAATATTTTCTACAAAAACAATAGGGACCTCGCAGCCGTCGCAGCTCGGGCCCTGATAACAATTTCTAGAAAAACAATAGGGACCTCGCAGCGGTCACTGCTCGGGCCCTAATAATAATAATAATAAAAATAATAATAATTTCCACAAAAACAATGGGGACCTCGTAGCGGTCGCTGCTCAGGCCCTAATAATAATTTCTACAAAAACAATAGGGACCTCGCCGCCGTCGCTGCTCGGGCCCCAATGATAATTTCTACACAAAGTCCATTGTGGTGACCCGCCCCCTTTTAAGTAAATTCAAAATGGCCGACTTCCTGTAAAACCTAGCTCATTGCTCCAAGAGACTTTTTTGTAGGTCTTGGTCTTATACATACAGTGAACCCTCGCTACTTCGCGGTTCACCTTTCGCGGGTTCAGTGCTTCGCGGGTCTAAAAAATATTCGGGGGCATTGTAGTTTCGCCGAGCGGCACGACGGGGCGCTGGAGCGGTTAGACGGCCGGCGTGCGCCGAAGAAGAGCGTGGGCGAAGAGGAGAGTGGACGAAGAAGAGGAGGTTCCCCCGGACACGATCGGTGGCGACGTTTCGCGCGGTTCGGACCGTACCAGAGCTCCGGCCAGCGTGCGTGGCAGTTAAGCCGTAGAGGAGCACCTTCCCCGGGCACGGGCGGTGCCAAGCGGCCCCTAAGTTTAACCGAATGGAAGCTCCGGAGGAGGAGGGCATGCTCGCGTCACAGTAAGCCGAAGAGGAGCACCTTCCCCGGGCACGGGCGGTTCCAAGCGGCCCCTAAGGTTAACCGAATGGAAGCTCCGGAGGAGGAGGGCATGCTCGCGTCACAGTAAGCCGAAGAGGAGCACCTTCCCCGGGCACGGGCGGTTCCAAGCGGCCCCTAAGTTTAACCGAATGGAAGCTCCGGAGGAGGAGGGCATGCTCGCGTCACAGTAAGCCGAAGAGGAGCACCTTCCCCGGGCACGGGCGGTGCCAAGCGGCCCCTAAGTTTAACCGAATGGAAGCTCCGGGGGAGGAGGACGGGCGTGTGTCACAGTTAAGCCAAATTGGAGCACCTCTTCTGCCCGGGCACGAGCGGAGCGCGAGGCTGTCAGTTATGAATGAATAAATGAATAAATAAATAAAGAATGCAACCTTTCATTTCACAGGGCACACCGGACGGCGTACCAGCAGGTAAAAGTCGGAGTAATTAAATAAATACTAAAAGAATGGCTGGGGAATAAAAAAATAATACGTTTTAATAATAATTTGGTTTTTTTGTTATAACATGAATTTCACTCTCTCTCTCCCCGTATATATATATATATATATATATATATATATATTTATATATTTATTATATATATTGTATATTTTTTTTAAGCATTTTTGAAGGTGCGCCGCTACTTCGCGGATTTTCAGTTTTCGCGGGTGGTCTCGGTCCCCATTAACCGCGATAACCGAGGGTTCACTGTACTCCATAAAATTTACAAAAAGCGAGGTGAAACACTCAACCAGAGCTGCTTTTTTTTAACATTTCTCGAGGGCCATGGCGAGCCATTTCAAAAAAGCTGCACAACTAACTTATAAAATATTGATAAATTTGCTCGGCCTGATGTGTGTGTAAAGTTTTACGAGTTGTCGTTCATATTTAGAACCTCATAATCAGCTTTGTTTTATTGCCGAACAGTGCAATGCCACTCCCACAACTTTTCACGAAAAATCACGAATTTCGTATTGTGACATCCTCATGGCCGAAACAGTAATCCGAGCATATATGAGGGCGACCTTGTTGAGTTGCACGGAGAAAAACATCCAAGAAAATAACTTGTATTAGCTTTTACCAGTTGGTGGCGCTACTACTACGATGTAAAATAAGTTGGTAGATGTCTTCAGGGCTGAAGTATCCTCAAATGTGTACAACTTCGAGAAGATAGGATCATCTGAGTCATGTTGCCGGAGCTTTTGTTGCCACAGAGTACAATTGGACTTTTCAGCACCTTAATAGCCACGCCTTTTGCCAAAACGTCACAAAATTCGGCAGAGAGTAAGATCATTGTCTTGAGTCTTTTCTGACTAATTTTCAGTCGGATTCGTCAAAAGGGCACCGTGCAGTACGTGAAAATTAAAATAAAAACAAATTTTTGATTCCACTTGGCGGCACTGTGTGTATAACAAAATAATAACATTAAGATGTCTTCAGGTCGGGACGTTTTATTTACAGGTGAAGGTTTGGATTTTTAGGAGCATGTGCAGGGGAGTTATTAAGCATTCATTTATTTGTATTAGGTTCATTTTGTCTTCTTATTATTGATATTTGACTGATTCATTAAAAGCAGACAATTATGTTTTAGGTTAATTTTTTACCTGACATGTTTCGGCGAGTCTTTCGCCTTCTTCAGAGTGTCGCATGATGGTGTCTTGAGCTGATGTTCCATGAGGGTGTGACTTACCTGTCAAAAAAATGAAAAAATCAGAGCAGTAAAAGAACAAGCACAACATGAACATTACAAATCAGCAATCACTGACCACTGCAAAAGGGAAAACCACATCATGGACCGGGAGAAGGGCAGGGTCATCCGCACAGAAGAGAACAAACAACAGCGCTGGATCAGAGAGGCCATTGAGATCTGCAAGCGAGGCATAAAAACCATGAACAGAGACAAGGGAGCCTTCATCCTCTCTACCACCTGGACCAGCATCTTGGCGGAGTGAACGGACAGCGGGGGGCGTGACTTGCCTTCATTCTTGTGACAGGTAAGTCACGCCCTCATGGAACATCAGCTGATAAAGACGGGTCACAAGACACCATCATGTGACACTCTGAAGAAGGCGAAAGACTTTCGTATTGTGACATGCTCAAGGCCTAAACACTCATCCGAGCAAATATAAGGTAGATTTTGTTAACCTGCCCGGAGAAAAACATCAACGAAAATAATTTGTATTTGTTTTAACCAGTTGGTGGCGCTACCACTGCGATCAAAAATAAGTTGGCAGCCGTCTTCAGGGCCTGAATATCCTCAAATGTGAAAGATTTCCAGAAGATGGATCATCTGAATCATTTTGCAGGAACTTTTGTTGCCACGGAGAATAATCAGACTCTGCGGCACCGTAATAGCCACGCCCTTTGAAGGAAAGTCATAAAAATAGGGATAGAGTAAGATCAATGTCTTGAGTCTTTTCTAGCCAATTTTCAATCGGATTCGTTAAAAGGGCACCGTGCAGTACGTCAAAATGTAAAAATTTATATTGATTGGCGCAAGGTGTATAACTGAATATAAACATATAGATGTCTTCAGGTACCGACTCTTTATGTACATGTGAAGTTTTGGATTTTTAGCAGCACGTGCAGGAGAGTTATTAAGCATTTTGTCCATTGCGGCGAAGGAAATCTTAAGTGAAAACTTTGAAGCCCCGCCCCCGTCATATAGTATTTCGGAAACAAAAAATTTTAGCCCCAGTGTTTGTCCCAGGTCTTAAGATGCTCCAGACAGAACTTTAAGGCAATCAGATGAAGCCTTTAGGATCAGGGTGCAAAAGAATGACCCCTGTAAACATGCAAAAAAGGGCAAAAGTCGGACTTTCAAAAATTCATAACTCACTTCCTGTTCATATTAGACGTTAAAAAATATAAAATTTTTCGCCATGCCCGATGAGACTGCCAAGTTTGGTGAGTTTTTGTGCATGTTTCGGGGGTCAAAAATGCGATCGAACAATCGGAAAAATAATAATAATAATAATTTCTACAAAAACAATAGGGACTTCGCAGCGGTCGCTGCTCAGGCCCTAATAATAATAATAATAATAATAATAAAAGTAATAATAATTTCTACAAAAACAATAGGGACCTCGACGCGGTCGCTGCTCGGGCCCCAATAATAATTTCTACACAAAGTCCATTGTGGAGACCCGCCCCCTTTTAAGTAAATTCAAAATGGCCGACTTCCTGTAAAACCTAGCTCATTGCTCCAAGAGACTTTTTTGTAGGTCTTGGTCTTATACATACAGTGAACCCTCGCTACTTCGAGGTTCACCTTTCGCGGGTTCAGTGCTTCGCGGGTCTAAAAAATATTCGGGGGCATTGTAGTTTCGCCGAGCGGCACGACGGGGCGCTGGAGCGGTTAGACGGCCGGCGTGCGCCGAAGAAGAGCG
Organism: Idiotropiscis lumnitzeri; assembly: GCF_059441095.1. Lineage (NCBI taxonomy): Eukaryota > Metazoa > Chordata > Actinopteri > Syngnathiformes > Syngnathidae > Idiotropiscis > Idiotropiscis lumnitzeri. Next base: position 171,508 of record NW_028283644.1, read on the forward strand.
TGGGCGAAGAGGAGAGTGGACGAAGAAGAGCACGTTCTCCCGGACACGATCGGTGGCGACGTTTCGCGCGGTTCGGACCGTACCAGAGCTCCGGCCGGCGTGCGTGGCAGTTAAGCCGTAGAAGAGCACCTTCCCCGGGCACGGGCGGTGCCAAGCGGCCCCTAAGTTTAACCGAATGGAAGCTCCGGAGGAGGAGGGCATGCTCGCGTCACAGTAAGCCGAAGAGGAGCACCTTCCCCGGGCACGGGCGGTTCCAAGCGGCCCCTAAGTTTAACCGAATGGAAGCTCCGGAGGAGGAGGGCATGCTCGCGTCACAGTAAGCCGAAGAGGAGCACCTTCCCCGGGCACGGGCGGTTCCAAGCGGCCCCTAAGTTTAACTGAATGGAAGCTCCGGAGGAGGAGGGCATGCTCGCGTCACAGTAAGCCGAAGAGGAGCACCTTCCCCGGGCATGGGCGGTGCCAAGCGGCCCCTAAGTTTAACCGAATGGAAGTTCCGGGGGAGGAGGGCGGGCGTGTGTCACAGTTAAGCCGAATTGGAGCACCTCTTCCGCCCGGGCACGAGCGGAGCGCGAGGCTGTCAGTTATGAATGAATAAATGAATAAATAAATAAAGAATGCCACCTTTCATTTCACAGGGCACACCGGACGGCGTACCAGCAGGTAAAAGTCGGAGTAATTAAATAAATACAAAAAGAATGGCTGGGGAATAAAAAAATAATACGTTTTAATAATAATTTGGTTTTTTTGTTATAAAATGAATTTCACTCTCTCTCTCCCCGTATATATATATATATATATATATATATATATATATATATATATTTATTATATATATTGTATATATTATATTATTATATATACAAAATAATAACATTAAGATGTCTTCAGGTCGGGACGTTTTATTTACAGGTGAAGGTTTGGATTTTTAGGAGCATGTGCAGGGGAGTTATTAAGCATTCATTTATTTGTATTAGGTTCATTTTGTCTTCTTATTATTGATATTTGACTGATTCATTAAAAGCAGACAATTATGTTTTAGGTTAATTTTTTACCTGACATGTTTCGGCGAGTCTTTCGCCTTCTTCAGAGTGTCGCATGATGGTGTCTTGAGCTGATGTTCCATGAGGGTGTGACTTACCTGTCAAAAAAATGAAAAAAATCAGAGCAGTAAAAGAACAAGCACAACATGAACATTACAAATCAGCAATCACTGACCACTGCAAAAGGGAAAACCACATCATGGACCGGGAGAAGGGCAGGGTCATCCGCACAGAAGAGAACAAACAACAGCGCTGGATCAGAGAGGCCATTGAGATCTGCAAGCGAGGCATAAAAACCATGAACAGAGACAAGGGAGCCTTCATCCTCTCTACCACCTGGACCAGCATCTTGGCGGAGTGAACGGACAGCGGGGGGCGTGACTTGCCTTCATTCTTGTGACAGGTAAGTCACGCCCTCATGGAACATCAGCTGATAAAGACGGGTCACAAGACAGCATCATGTGACACTCTGAAGAAGGCGAAAGACTTTCGTATTGTGACATGCTCAAGGCCTAAACACTCATCCGAGCAAATATAAGGTAGATTTTGTTCACCTGCCCGGAGAAAAACATCAACGAAAATAATTTGTATTTGTTTTAACCAGTTGGTGGCGCTACCACTGCGATCAAAAATAAGTTGGCAGCCGTCTTCAGGGCCTGAATATCCTCAAATGTGAAAAATTTCGAGAAGATGGATCATCTGAATCATTTTGCAGGAACTTTTGTTGCCACGGAGAATAATCAGACTCTGCGGCACCGTAATAGCCACGCCCTTCGAAGGAAAGTCACAAAAATAGGGATAGAGTAAGATCAATGTCTTGAGTCTTTTCTAGCCAATTTTCAATCAGATTCGTTAAAAGGGCACCGTGCAGTACGTCAAAATGTAAAAAATGATATTGATTGGCGCAAGGTGTATAACTGAATATAAACATATAGATGTCTTCAGGTACAGACTTTTTATGTACATGTGAAGTTTTGGATTTTTAGCAGCATGTGCAGGAGAGTTATGAAGCATTTTGTCCATTGCGGCGAAGGAAATCTTAAGTGAAAACTTTGAAGCCCCGCCCCCGTCATATAGTATTTCGGAAACAAAAAATTTTAGCCCCAGTGTTTGTCCCAGGTCTTCAGATGCTACAGACAGAATTTTAAGGCAATCAGATGAAGCCTTTAGGATCAGGGTGCAAAAGAATGACCCCTGTAAACATGCAAAAAAGGGCAAAAGTCGGACTTTCAAAAATTCATAACTCACTTCCTGTTCATATTAGACGTTAAAATATCAAATTTTTCGCCATGCCCGATGAGACTGCCAAGTTTGGTGAGTTTTTGTGCATGTTTCGGGGTCAAAAATGCGATCGAACAATCGGAAAAATAATAATAATAATAATTTCTACAAAAACAATAGGGACTTCGCAGCGGTCGCTGCTCAGGCCCTCATAATAATAATAATAATATTAATAATAATAAAAGTAATAATATTTTCTACAAAAACAATAGGGACCTCGCAGCCGTCGCAGCTCGGGCCCTGATAACAATTTCTAGAAAAACAATAGGGACCTCGCAGCGGTCACTGCTCGGGCCCTAATAATAATAATAATAAAAATAATAATAATTTCCACAAAAACAATGGGGACCTCGTAGCGGTCGCTGCTCAGGCCCTAATAATAATTTCTACAAAAACAATAGGGACCTCGCCGCCGTCGCTGCTCGGGCCCCAATGATAATTTCTACACAAAGTCCATTGTGGTGACCCGCCCCCTTTTAAGTAAATTCAAAATGGCCGACTTCCTGTAAAACCTAGCTCATTGCTCCAAGAGACTTTTTTGTAGGTCTTGGTCTTATACATACAGTGAACCCTCGCTACTTCGCGGTTCACCTTTCGCGGGTTCAGTGCTTCGCGGGTCTAAAAAATATTCGGGGGCATTGTAGTTTCGCCGAGCGGCACGACGGGGCGCTGGAGCGGTTAGACGGCCGGCGTGCGCCGAAGAAGAGCGTGGGCGAAGAGGAGAGTGGACGAAGAAGAGCACGTTCCCCCGGACACGATCGGTGGCGACGTTTCGCGCGGTTCGGACCGTACCAGAGCTCCGGCCAGCGTGCGTGGCAGTTAAGCCGTAGAGGAGCACCTTCCCCGGGCACGGGCGGTGCCAAGCGGCCCCTAAGTTTAACCGAATGGAAGCTCCGGAGGAGGAGGGCATGCTCGCGTCACAGTAAGCCGAAGAGGAGCACCTTCCCCGGGCACGGGCGGTTCCAAGCGGCCCCTAAGGTTAACCGAATGGAAGCTCCGGAGGAGGAGGGCATGCTCGCGTCACAGTAAGCCGAAGAGGAGCACCTTCCCCGGGCACGGGCGGTTCCAAGCGGCCCCTAAGTTTAACCGAATGGAAGCTCCGGAGGAGGAGGGCATGCTCGCGTCACAGTAAGCCGAAGAGGAGCACCTTCCCCGGGCACGGGCGGTGCCAAGCGGCCCCTAAGTTTAACCGAATGGAAGCTCCGGGGGAGGAGGACGGGCGTGTGTCACAGTTAAGCCAAATTGGAGCACCTCTTCTGCCCGGGCACGAGCGGAGCGCGAGGCTGTCAGTTATGAATGAATAAATGAATAAATAAATAAAGAATGCTACCTTTCATTTCACAGGGCACACCGGACGGCGTACCAGCAGGTAAAAGTCGGAGTAATTAAATAAATACTAAAAGAATGGCTGGGGAATAAAAAAATAATACGTTTTAATAATAATTTGGTTTTTTTGTTATAACATGAATTTCACTCTCTCTCTCCCCGTATATATATATATATATATATATATATATTTATATATTTATTATATATATTGTATATTTTTTTTAAGCATTTTTGAAGGTGCGCCGCTACTTCGCGGATTTTCAGTTTTCGCGGGTGGTCTCGGTCCCCATTAACCGCGATAACCGAGGGTTCACTGTACTCCATAAAATTTACAAAAAGCGAGGTGAAACACTCAACCAGAGCTGCTTTTTTTTAACATTTCTCGAGGGCCATGGCGAGCTATTTCAAAAAAGCTGCACAACTAACTTATAAAATATTGATAAATTTGCTCGGCCTGATGTGTGTGTAAAGTTTTACGAGTTGTCGTTCATATTTAGAACCTCATAATCAGCTTTGTTTTATTGCCGAACAGTGCAATGCCACTCCCACAACTTTTCACGAAAAATCACGAATTTCGTATTGTGACATCCTCATGGCCGAAACAGTAATCCGAGCATATATGAGGGCGACCTTGTTGAGTTGCACGGAGAAAAACATCCAAGAAAATAACTTGTATTAGCTTTTACCAGTTGGTGGCGCTACTACTACGATGTAAAATAAGTTGGTAGATGTCTTCAGGGCTGAAGTATCCTCAAATGTGTACAACTTCGAGAAGATAGGATCATCTGAGTCATGTTGCCGGAGCTTTTGTTGCCACAGAGTACAATTGGACTTTTCAGCACCTTAATAGCCACGCCTTTTGCCAAAACGTCACAAAATTCGGCAGAGAGTAAGATCATTGTCTTGAGTCTTTTCTGACTAATTTTCAGTCGGATTCGTCAAAAGGGCACCGTGCAGTACGTGAAAATTAAAATAAAAACAAATTTTTGATTCCACTTGGCGGCACTGTGTGTATAACAAAATAATAACATTAAGATGTCTTCAGGTCGGGACGTTTTATTTACAGGTGAAGGTTTGGATTTTTAGGAGCATGTGCAGGGGAGTTATTAAGCATTCATTTATTTGTATTAGGTTCATTTTGTCTTCTTATTATTGATATTTGACTGATTCATTAAAAGCAGACAATTATGTTTTAGGTTAATTTTTTACCTGACATGTTTCGGCGAGTCTTTCGCCTTCTTCAGAGTGTCGCATGATGGTGTCTTGAGCTGATGTTCCATGAGGGTGTGACTTACCTGTCAAAAAAATGAAAAAATCAGAGCAGTAAAAGAACAAGCACAACATGAACATTACAAATCAGCAATCACTGACCACTGCAAAAGGGAAAACCACATCATGGACCGGGAGAAGGGCAGGGTCATCCGCACAGAAGAGAACAAACAACAGCGCTGGATCAGAGAGGCCATTGAGATCTGCAAGCGAGGCATAAAAACCATGAACAGAGACAAGGGAGCCTTCATCCTCTCTACCACCTGGACCAGCATCTTGGCGGAGTGAACGGACAGCGGGGGGCGTGACTTGCCTTCATTCTCGTGACAGGTAAGTCACGCCCTCATGGAACATCAGCTGATAAAGACGGGTCACAAGACACCATCATGTGACACTCTGAAGAAGGCGAAAGACTTTCGTATTGTGACATCCTCAAGGTCTAAACACTCATCCGAGCAAATATAAGGTAGATTTTGTTAACCTGCCCGGAGAAAAACATCAACGAAAATAATTTGTATTTGTTTTAACCAGTTGGTGGCGCTACCACTGCGATCAAAATTAAGTTGGCAGCCGTCTTCAGGGCCTGAATATCCTCAAATGTGAAAGATTTCCAGAAGATGGATCATCTGAATCATTTTGCAGGAACTTTTGTTGCCACGGAGAATAATCAGACTCTGCGGCACCGTAATAGCCACGCCCTTTGAAGGAAAGTCATAAAAATAGGGATAGAGTAAGATCAATGTCTTGAGTCTTTTCTAGCCAATTTTCAATCGGATTCGTTAAAAGGGCACCGTGCAGTACGTCAAAATGTAAAGATTTATATTGATTGGCGCAAGGTGTATAACTGAATATAAACATATAGATGTCTTCAGGTACCGACTCTTTATGTACATGTGAAGTTTTGGATTTTTAGCAGCACGTGCAGGAGAGTTATTAAGCATTTTGTCCATTGCGGCGAAGGAAATCTTAAGTGAAAACTTTGAAGCCCCGCCCCCGTCATATAGTATTTCGGAAACAAAAAATTTTAGCCCCAGTGTTTGTCCCAGGTCTTAAGATGCTCCAGACAGAACTTTAAGGCAATCAGATGAAGCCTTTAGGATCAGGGTGCAAAAGAATGACCCCTGTAAACATGCAAAAAAGGGCAAAAGTCGGACTTTCAAAAATTCATAACTCACTTCCTGTTCATATTAGACGTTAAAAAATATCAAATTTTTCGCCATGCCCGATGAGACTGCCAAGTTTGGTGAGTTTTTGTGCATGTTTCGGGGGTCAAAAATGCGATCGAACAATCGGAAAAATAATAATAATAATAATTCCTACAAAAACAATAGGGACTTCGCAGCGGTCGCTGCTCAGGCCCTAATAATAATAATAATAATAATAATAATAAAAGTAATAATATTTTCTACAAAAACAATAGGGACCTCGCCGCGGTCGCTGCTCGGGCCCCAATAATAATTTCTACACAAAGTCCATTGTGGTGACCCGCCCCCTTTTAAGTAAATTCAAAATGGCCGACTTCCTGTAAAACCTAGCTCATTGCTCCAAGAGACTTTTTTGTAGGTCTTGGTCTTATACATACAGTGAACCCTCGCTACTTCGCGGTTCACCTTTCGCGGGTTCAGTGCTTCGCGGGTCTAAAAAATATTCGGGGGCATTGTAGTTTCGCCGAGCGGCACGACGGGGCGCTGGAGCGGTTAGACGGCCGGCGTGCGCCGAAGAAGAGCGTGGGCGAAGAGGAGAGTGGACGAAGAAGAGCACGTTCCCCCGGACACGATCGGTGGCGACGTTTCGCGCGGTTCGGACCGTACCAGAGCTCCGGCCGGCGTGCGTGGCAGTTAAGCCATAGAGGAGCACCTTCCCCGGGCACGGGCGGTGCCAAGCGGCCCCTAAGTTTAACCGAATGGAAGCTCCGGAGGAGGAGGGCATGTTCGCGTCACAGTAAGCCGAAGAGGAGCACCTTCCCCGGGCACGGGCGGTTCCAAGCGGCCCCTGAGTTTAACCGAATGGAAGCTCCGGAGGAGGCGGGCATGCTCGCGTCACAGTAAGCCGAAGAGGAGCACCTTCCCCGGGCACGGGCGGTTCCAAGCGGCCCCTAAGTTTAACCGAATGGAAGCTCCGGAGGAGGAGGGCATGCTCGCGTCACAGTAAGCCGAAGAGTAGCACCTTCCCCGGGCACGGCGGTGCCAAGCGGCCCCTAAGTTTAACCGAATGGAAGCTCCGGGGGAGGAGGGCGGGCGTGTGTCACAGTTAAGCCGAATTGGAGCACCTCTTCTGCCCGGGCACGAGCGGAGCGCGAGGCTGTCAGTTATGAATGAATAAATGAATAAATAAATAAAGAATGCCACCTTTCATTTCACAGGGCACACCGGACGGCGTACCAGCAGGTAAAAGTCGGAGTAATTAAATAAATACAAAAAGAATGGCTGGGGAATAAAAAAATAATACGTTTTAATAATAATTTGGTTTTTTTGTTATAAAATGAATTTCACTCTCTCTCTCCCCGTATATATATATATATATATATATATTTATTATATACATTGTATATTTTTTTTAAGCATTTTTGAAGGTGCGCCGCTACTTCGCGGATTTTCAGTTTTCGCGGGTGGTCTCGGTCCCCATTAACCGCGATAACCGAGGGTTCACTGTACTCCATAAAATTTACAAAAAGCGAGGTGAAACACTCAATCAGGGCTGCTTTTTTTTTAACATTTCTCGAGGGCCATGGCGAGCCATTTAAAAAAAGCTGCACAACTAACGTATAAAATATTGATAAATTTGCTCGGCCTGATGTGTGTGTTAAGTTTCACGAGTTGTCGTTCATATTTAGAACCTCATAATCAGCGTTGTTTTATTGCCGAACAGTGCAATGCCACTCCCAAAACTTTTCACGAAAAAGGACAAATTTCGTATTGTGACATCCTCATGGCCGAAACAGTCATCCGAGCATATATGAGGGCAACCTTGTTGAGTTGCACGGAGAAAAACATCCAAGAAAATAACTTGTATTAGCTTTTACCAGTTGGTGGCGCTACTACTACGATGAAAAATAAGTCGGTAGATGTCTTCAGGGCTGAAGTATCCTCAAATGTGTACAACTTCGAGAAGATAGGATCATCTGAGTCATGTTGCCGGAGCTTTTGTTGCCACAGAGTACAATCGGACTTTTCAGCACCGTAATAGCCACGCCTTTTGCCAAAACGTCACAAAATTCGGCAGAGAGTAAGATCATTGTCTTGAGTCTTTTCTGACTAATTTTCAGTCGGATTCGTCAAAAGGGCACCGTGCAGTACGTGAAAATTAAAATAAAAACAAATTTTTGATTCCACTTGGCGGCACTGTGTGTATAACAAAATAATAACATTAAGATGTCTTCAGGTCGGGACGTTTTATTTACAGGTGAAGGTTTGGATTTTTAGGAGCATGTGCAGGGGAGTTATTAAGCATTCATTTATTTGTATTAGGTTCATTTTGTCTTCTTATTATTGATATTTGACTGATTCATTAAAAGCAGACAATTATGTTTTAGGTTAATTTTTTCACTGACATGTTTCGGCGAGTCTTTCGCCTTCTTCAGAGTGTCGCATGATGGTGTCTTGAGCTGATGTTCCATGAGGGTGTGACTTACCTGTCAAAAAAATGAAAAAAATCAGAGCAGTAAAAGAACAAGCACAACATGAACATTACAAATCAGCAATCACTGACCACTGCAAAAGGGAAAACCACATCATGGACCGGGAGAAGGGCAGGGTCATCCGCACAGAAGAGAACAAACAACAGCGCTGGATCAGAGAGGCCATTGAGATCTGCAAGCGAGGCATAAAAACCATGAACAGAGACAAGGGAGCCTTCATCCTCTCTACCACCTGGACCAGCATCTTGGCGGAGTGAACGGACAGCGGGGGGCGTGACTTGCCTTCATTCTTGTGACAGGTAAGTCACGCCCTCATGGAACATCATCTGATAAAGACGGGTCACAAGGCACCATCATGTGACACTCTGAAGAAGGCGAAAGACTTTCGTATTGTGACATGCTCAAGGCCTAAACACTCATCCGAGCAAATATAAGGTAGATTTTGTTAACCTGCCCGGAGAAAAACATCAACGAAAATAATTTGTATTTGTTTTAACCAGTTGGTGGCGCTACCACTGCGATCAAAAATAAGTTGGCAGCCGTCTTCAGGGCCTGAATATCCTCAAATGTGAAAAATTTCGAGAAGATGGATCATCTGAATCATTTTGCAGGAACTTTTGTTGCCACGGAGAATAATCAGACTCTGCGGCACCGTAATAGCCACGCCCTTCGAAGGAAAGTCACAAAAATAGGGATAGAGTAAGATCAATGTCTTGAGTCTTTTCTAGCCAATTTTCAATCAGATTCGTTAAAAGGGCACCGTGCAGTACGTCAAAATGTAAAAAATGATATTGATTGGCGCAAGGTGTATAACTGAATATAAACATATAGATGTCTTCAGGTACAGACTCTTTATGTACATGTGAAGTTTTGGATTTTTAGCAGCATGTGCAGGAGAGTTATTAAGCATTTTGTCCATTGCGGCGAAGGAAATCTTAAGTGAAAACTTTGAAGCCCCGCCCCCGTCATATAGTATTTCGGAAACAAAAAATTTTAGCCCCAGTGTTTGTCCCAGGTCTTCAGATGCTACAGACAGAATTTTAAGGCAATCAGATGAAGCCTTTAGGATCAGGGTGCAAAAGAATGACCCCTGTAAACATGCAAAAAAGGGCAAAAGTCGGACTTTCAAAAATTCATAACTCACTTCCTGTTCATATTAGACGTTAAAATATCAAATTTTTCGCCATGCCCGATGAGACTGCCAAGTTTGGTGAGTTTTTGTGCATGTTTCGGGGGTCAAAAATGCGATCGAACAATCGGAAAAATAATAATAATAATAATTTCTACAAAAACAATAGGGACTTCGCAGCGGTCGCTGCTCAGGCCCTAATAATAATAATAATAATAATAATAAAAGTAATAATATTTTCTACAAAAACAATAGGGACCTCGCCGCGGTCGCTGCTCGGGCCCCAATAATAATTTCTACACAAAGTCCATTGTGGTGACCCGCCCCCTTTTAAGTAAATTCAAAATGGCCGACTTCCTGTAAAACCTAGCTCATTGCTCCAAGAGACTTTTTTGTAGGTCTTGGTCTTATACATACAGTGAACCCTCGCTACTTCGCGGTTCACCTTTCGCGGGTTCAGTGCTTCGCGGGTATAAAAAATATTCGGGGGCATTGTAGTTTCGCCGAGCGGCACGACGGGGCGCTGGAGCGGTTAGACGGCCGGCGTGCGCCGAAGAAGAGCGTGGGCGAAGAGGAGAGTGGACGAAGAAGAGCACGTTCCCCCGGACACGATCGGTGGCGACGTTTCGCGCGGTTCGGACCGTACCAGAGCTCCGGCCGGCGTGCGTGGCAGTTAAGCCGTAGAGGAGCACCTTCCCCGGGCACGGGCGGTGCCAAGCGGCCCCTAAGTTTAACCGAATGGAAGCTCCGGAGGAGGAGGGCATGCTCGCGTCACAGTAAGCCGAAGAGGAGCACCTTCCCCGGGCACGGGCGGTTCCAAGCGGCCCCTAAGTTTAACCGAATGGAAGCTCCGCAGGAGGAGGGCATGCTCGCGTCACAGTAAGCCGAAGAGGAGCACCTTCCCCGGGCACGGGCGGTGCCAAGCGGCCCCTAAGTTTAACCGAATGGAAGCTCCGGGGGAGGAGGGCGGGCGTGTGTCACAGTTAAGCCAAAATGGAGCACCTCTTCTGCCCGGGCACGAGCGGAGCGCGAGGCTGTCAGTTATGAATGAATAAATGAATAAATAAATAAAGAATGCCACCTTTCATTTCACAGGGCACACCGGACGGCGTACCAGCAGGTAAAAGTCGGAGTAATTAAATAAATACAAAAAGAATGGCTGGGGAATAAAAAAATAATACGTTTTAATAATAATTTGGTTTTTTTGTTATAACATGAATTTCACTCTCTCTCTCTCTCTCCCCCCGTATATATATATATATATATATATATATATATATATATATATATATATATATATATATTTATTATATATATTGTATATTTTTTTTTTGCATTTTTGAAGGTGCGCCGCTACTTCGCGGATTTTCAGTTTTCGCGGGTGGTCTCGGTCCCCATTAACCGCGATAACCGAGGGTTCACTGTACTCCATAAAATTTACAAAAAGCGAGGTGAAACACTCAACCAGAGCTGCTTTTTTTTAACATTTCTCGAGGGCCATGGCGAGCCATTTCAAAAAAGCTGCACAACTAACGTATAAAATATTGATAAATTTGCTCGGCCTGATGTGTGTGTAAAGTTTTACGAGTTGTCGTTCATATTTAGAACCTCATAATCAGCTTTTTTTTATTGCCGAACAGTGCAATGCCACTCCACAACTTTTCACGAAAAATCACGAATTTCGTATTGTGACATCCTCATGGCCGAAACAGTCATCCGAGCATATATGAGGGCGACCTTGTTGAGTTGCACGGAGAAAAACATCCAAGAAAATAACTTGTATTAGCTTTTACCAGTTGGTGGCGCTACTACTACGATGTAAAATAAGTTGGTAGATGTCTTCAGGGCTGAAGTATCCTCAAATGTGTACAACTTCGAGAAGATAGGATCATCTGAGTCATGTTGCCGGAGCTTTTGTTGCCACAGAGTACAATCGGACTTTTCAGCACCTTAATAGCCACGCCTTTTGCCAAAACGTCACAAAATTCGGCAGAGAGTAAGATCATTGTCTTGAGTCTTTTCTGACTAATTTTCAGTCGGATTCGTCAAAAGGGCACCGTGCAGTACGTGAAAATTAAAATAAAAACAAATTTTTGATTCCACTTGGCGGCACTGTGTGTATAACAAAATAATAACATTAAGATGTCTTCAGGTCGGGACGTTTTATTTACAGGTGAAGGTTTGGATTTTTAGGAGCATGTGCAGGGGAGTTATTAAGCATTCCTTTATTTGTATTAGGTTCATTTTGTCTTCTTATTATTGATATTTGACTGATTCATTAAAAGCAGACAATTATGTTTTAGGTTAATTTTTTACCTGACATGTTTCGGCGAGTCTTTCGCCTTCTTCAGAGTGTCGCATGATGGTGTCTTGAGCTGATGTTCCATGAGGGTGTGACTTACCTGTCAAAAAAATGAAAAAATCAGAGCAGTAAAAGAACAAGCACAACATGAACATTACAAATCAGCAATCTGACCACTGCAAAAGGGAAAACCACATCATGGACCGGGAGAAGGGCAGGGTCATCCGCACAGAAGAGAACAAACAACAGCGCTGGATCAGAGAGGCCATTGAGATCTGCAAGCGAGGCATAAAAACCATGAACAGAGACAAGGGAGCCTTCATCCTCTCTACCACCTGGACCAGCATCTTGGCGGAGTGAACGGACAGCGGGGGGCGTGACTTGCCTTCATTCTTGTGACAGGTAAGTCACGCCCTCATGGAACATCAGCTGATAAAGACGGGTCACAAGACACCATCATGTGACACTCTGAAGAAGGCGAAAGACTTTCGTATTGTGACATGCTCAAGGCCTAAACACTCATCCGAGCAAATATAAGGTAGATTTTGTTAACCTGCCCGGAGAAAAACATCAACGAAAATAATTTGTATTTGTTTTAACCAGTTGGTGGCGCTACCACTGCGATCAAAAATAAGTTGGCAGCCGTCTTCAGGGCCTGAATATCCTCAAATGTGAAAGATTTCCAGAAGATGGATCATCTGAATCATTTTGCAGGAACTTTTGTTGCCACGGAGAATAATCAGACTCTGCGGCACCGTAATAGCCACGCCCTTTGAAGGAAAGTCATAAAAATAGGGATAGAGTAAGATCAATGTCTTGAGTCTTTTCTAGCCAATTTTCAGTCGGATTCGTTAAAAGGGCACCGTGCAGTACGTCAAAATGTAAAGATTTATATTGATTGGCGCAAGGTGTATAACTGAATATAAACATATAGATGTCTTCAGGTACCGACTCTTTATGTACATGTGAAGTTTTGGATTTTTAGCATCACGTGCAGGAGAGTTATTAAGCATTTTGTCCATTGCGGCGAAGGAAATCTTAAGTGAAAACTTTGAAGCCCCGCCCCCGTCATATAGTATTTCGGAAACAAAAAATTTTAGCCCCAGTGTTTGTCCCAGGTCTTAAGATGCTCCAGACAGAACTTTAAGGCAATCAGATGAAGCCTTTAGGATCAGGGTGCAAAAGAATGACCCCTGTAAACATGCAAAAAAGGGCAAAAGTCGGACTTTCAAAAATTCATAACTCACTTCCTGTTCATATTAGACGTTAAAAAATATCAAATTTTTCGCCATGTCCGATGAGACTGCCAAGTTTGGTGAGTTTTTGTGCATGTTTCGGGGGTCAAAAATGCGATCGAACAATCGGAAAAATAATAATAATAATAATTTCTACAAAAACAATAGGGACTTCTTAGCGGTCGCTGCTCAGGCCCTAATAATAATAATAATAATAATAATAATAATAAAAGTAATAATATTTTCTACAAAAACAATAGGGACCTCGCCGCGGTCGCTGCTCGGGCCCCAATAATAATTTCTACACAAAGTCCATTGTGGAGACCCGCCCCCTTTTAAGTAAATTCAAAATGGCCGACTTCCTGTAAAACCTAGCTCATTGCTCCAAGAGACTTTTTTGTAGGTCTTGGTCTTATACATACAGTGAACCCTCGCTACTTCGAGGTTCACCTTTCGCGGGTTCAGTGCTTCGCGGGTCTAAAAAATATTCGGGGGCATTGTAGTTTCGCCGAGCGGCACGACGGGGCGCTGGAGCGGTTAGACGGCCGGCGTGCGCCGAAGAAGAGCGTGGGCGAAGAGGAGAGTGGACGAAGAAGAGCACGTTCCCCCGGACACGATCGGTGGAGACGTTTCGCGCGGTTCGGACCGTACCAGAGCTCCGGCCGGCGTGCGTGGCAGTTAAGCCGTAGAGGAGCACCTTCCCCGGGCACGGGCGGTTCCAAGCGGCCCCTGAGTTTAACCGAATGGAAGCTCCGGAGGAGGAGGACATGCTCGCGTCACAGTAAGCCGAAGAGGAGCACCTTCCCCGGGCACGGGCGGTTCCAAGCGGCCCCTAAGTTTAACCGAATGGAAGCTCCGGAGGAGGAGGGCATGCTTGCGTCACAGTAAGCCGAAGAGGAGCACCTTCCCCGGGCACGGGCGGTGCCAAGCGGCCCCTAAGTTTAACCGAATGGAAGCTCCGGGGGAGGAGGGCGGGCGTGTGTCACAGTTAAGCCGAATTGGAGCACCTCTTCTGCCGGGCACGAGCGGAGCGCGAGGCTGTCAGTTATGAATGAATAAATGAATAAATAAATAAAGAATGCCACCTTTCATTTCACAGGGCACACCGGACGGCGTACCAGCAGGTAAAAGTCGGAGTAATTAAATAAATACAAAAAGAATGGTTGGGGAATAAAAAAATAATAAGTTTTAATAATAATTTGGTTTTTTTGTTATAACATGAATTTCACTCTCTCTCTCTCTCTCTCCCCCCGTATATATATATATATATATATATATATATATATATTTATTATATATATTGTATATTTTTTTTAAGCATTTTTGAAGGTGCGCCGCTACTTCGCGGATTTTCAGTTTTCGCGGGTGGTCTCGGTCCCCATTAACCGCGATAACCGAGGGTTCACTGTACTCCATAAAATTTACAAAAAGCGAGGTGAAACACTCAACCAGGGCTGCTTTTTTTAACATTTCTCGAGGGCCATGGTGAGCCATTTCAAAAAAGCTGCACAACTAACGTATAAAATATTGATAAATTTGCTCGGCCTGATGTGTGTGTAAAGTTTCACGAGTTGTTGTTCATATTTAGAACCTCATAATCAGCGTTGTTTTATTGCCGAACAGTGCAATGGCACTCCCACAACTTTTCATGAAAAAGGACAAATTTCGTATTATGACATCCTCATGGCCCGAAACAGTCATCCGAGCATATATGAGGGCGACCTTGTTGAGTTGCACGGAGAAAAACATCCAAGAAAATAACTTGTATTAGCTATAAGCAGTTGGTGGCGCTACTACTACGATGAAAAATAAGTTGGTAGATGTCTTCAGGGCTTAAGTATCCTCAAATGTGTGCAACTTCGAGAAGATAGGATCATCTGAGTCATGTTGCTGGAGCTTTTGTTGCCACAGAGTACAATCGGACTTTTCAGCACCGTAATAGCCATGCCTTTTGCCAAAACGTCACAAAATTCGGCAGAGAGTAAGATAATTGTCTAGAGTCTTTTCTGACTAATTTTCAGTCGGATTCGTCAAAAGGGCACCGTGCAGTACGTGAAAATTAAAATTAAAAAAAATTTTTGATTCCACTTGGCGGCACTGTGTGTATAACAAAATAATAACATTAAGATGTCTTCAGGTCAGGACGTTTTATTTACAGGTGAAGGTTTGGATTTTTAGGAGCATGTGCAGGGGAGTTATTAAGCATTCATTTATTTGTATTAGGTTCATTTTGTCTTCTTATTATTGATATTTGACTGATTCATTAAAAGCAGACAATTATGTTTTAGGATAATTTTTTACCTGACATGTTTCGGCGAGTCTTTCGCCTTCTTCAGAGTGTCGCATGATGGTGTCTTGAGCTGATGTTCCATGAGGGTGTGACTTACCTGTCAAAAAAATTAAAAAATCAGAGCAGTAAAAGAACAAGCACAACATGAACATTACAAATCAGCAATCACTGACCACTGCAAAAGGGAAAACCACATCATACCGGGAGAAGGGCAGGGTCATCCGCACAGAAGAGAACAAACAACAGCGCTGGATCAGAGAGGCCATTGAGATCTGCAAGCGAGGCATAAAAACCATGAACAGAGACAAGGGAGCCTTCATCCTCTCTACCACCTGGACCAGCATCTTGGCAGAGTGAACGGACAGCGGGGGGCGTGACTTGCCTTCATTCTTGTGACAGGTAAGTCACGCCCTCATGGAACATCAGCTGATAAAGACGGGTCACAAGACACCATCATGTGACACTCTGAAGAAGGCGAAAGACTTTTGTATTGTGACATGCTCAAGGCCTAAACACTCATCCGAGCAAATATAAGGTAGATTTTGTTAACCTGCCCGGAGAAAAACATCAACGAAAATAATTTGTATTTGTTTTAACCAGTTGGTGGCGCTACCACTGCGATAAAAAATAAGTTGGCAGCCGTCTTCAGGGCCTGAATATCCTCAAATGTGAAAAATTTCGAGAAGATGGATCATCTGAATCATTTTGCAGGAACTTTTGTTGCCACGGAGAATAATCAGACTCTGCGGCACCGTAATAGCCACGCCCTTCGAAGGAAAGTCACAAAAATAGGGATAGAGTAAGATCAATGTCTTGAGTCTTTTCTAGCCAATTTTCAATCAGATTCGTTAAAAGGGCACCGTGCAGTACGTCAAAATGTAAAAAATGATATTGATTGGCGCAAGGTGTATAACTGAATATAAACATATAGATGTCTTCAGGTACAGACTCTTTATGTACATGTGAAGTTTTGGATTTTTAGCAGCATGTGCAGGAGAGTTATTAAGCATTTTGTCCATTGCGGCGAAGGAAATCTTAAGTGAAAACTTTGAAGCCCCGCCCCTGTCATATAGTATTTCGGAAACAAAAAATTTTAGCCCCAGTGTTTGTCCCAGGTCTTCAGATGCTACAGACAGAATTTTAAGGCAATCAGATGAAGCCTTTAGGATCAGGGTGCAAAAGAATGACCCCTGTAAACATGCAAAAAAGGGCAAAAGTCGGACTTTCAAAAATTCATAACTCACTTCCTGTTCATATTAGACGTTAAAATATCAAATTTTTCGCCATGCCCGATGAGACTGCCAAGTTTGGTGAGTTTTTGTGCATGTTTCGGGGGTCAAAAATGCGATCGAACAATCGGAAAAATAATAATAATAATAATTTCTACAAAAACAATAGGGACTTCGCAGCGGTCGCTGCTCAGGCCCTAATAATAATAATAATAATAATATTATTAATAATAAAAGTAATAATATTTTCTACAAAAACAATAGGGACCTCGCAGCCGTCGCAGCTCGGGCCCTAATAACAATTTCTAGAAAAACAATAGGGACCTCGCAGCGGTCACTGCTCGGGCCCTAATAATAATAATAAAAATAATAATAATTTCCACAAAAACAATGGGGACCTCGTAGCGGTCGCTGCTCAGGCCCTAATAATAATTTCTTCAAAAACAATAGGGACCTCGCCGCCGTCGCTGCTCGGGCCCCAATAATAATTTCTACACAAAGTCCATTGTGGTGACCCGCCCCCTTTTAAGTAAATTAAAAATGGCCGACTTCCTGTAAAACCTAGCTCATTGCTCCAAGAGACTTTTTTGTAGGTCTTGGTCTTATACATACAGTGAACCCTCGCTACTTCGCGGTTCACCTTTCGCGGGTTCAGTGCTTCGCGGGTCTAAAAAATATTCGGGGGCATTGTAGTTTCGCAGAGCGGCACGACGGGGCGCTGGAGCAGTTAGACGGCCGGCGTGCGCCGAAGAAGAGCGTGGGCGAAGAGGAGAGTGGACGAAGAAGAGCACGTTCCCCCGGACACGATCGGTGGCGACGTTTCGCGCGGTTTGAACCGTACCAGAGCTCCGGCCGGCGTGCGTGGCAGTTAAGCCGTAGAGGAACACCTTCCCCGGGCACGGGCGGTGCCAAGCGGCCCCTAAGTTTAACCGAATGGAAGCTCCGGAGGAGGAGGGCATGCTCGCGTCACAGTAAGCCGAAGAGGAGCACCTTCCCCGGGCACGGGCGGTTCCAAGCGGCCCCTAAGGTTAACCGAATGGAAGCTCCGGAGGAGGAGGGCATGCTCGCGTCACAGTAAGCCGAAGAGGAGCACCTTCCACGGGCACGGGCGGTTCCAAGCGGCCCCTAAGTTTAACCGAATGGAAGCTCCGGAGGAGGAGGGGATGCTCGCGTCACAGTAAGCCGAAGAGGAGCACCTTCCCCGGGCACGGGCGGTTTCAAGCGGCCCCTAAGTTTAACTGAATGGAAGCTCCGGAGGAGGAGGGCATGCTCGCGTCACAGTAAGCCGAAGAGGAGCACCTTCCCCGGGCACGGGCGGTGCCAAGCGGCCCCTAAGTTTAACCGAATGGAAGTTCCGGGGGAGGAGGGCGGGCGTGTGTCACAGTTAAGCCGAATTGGAGCACCTCTTCCGCCCGGGCACGAGCGGAGCGCGAGGCTGTCAGTTATGAATGAATAAATGAATAAATAAATAAAGAATGCCACCTTTCATTTCACAGGGCACACCGGACGGCGTACCAGCAGGTAAAAGTCGGAGTAATTAAATAAATACAAAAAGAATGGCTGGGGAATTAAAAAATAATATGTTTTAATAATAATTTGTTTTTTTTTGTTGTAACATGAATTTCACTCTCTCTCTCCCCGTATATATATATATATATATATATATATATATATATATATATATTTATAAATTTGCTCGGCCTGATGTGTGTGTAAAGTTTCACGAGTTGTCGTTCATATTTACAACCTCATAATCAGCGTTGTTTTATTGCCGAACAGTGCAATGCCACTCCCACAACCTTTCACGAAAAAGGACGAATTTCGTATTGTGACATCCTCATGGCCGAAACAGTAATCCGAGCATATATGAGGGCGACCTTGTTGAGTTGCACGGAGAAAAACATCCAAGAAAATAACTTGTATTAGCTTTTACCAGTTGGTGGCGCTACTACTACGATGAAAAATAAGTTGGTAGAAGTCTTCAGGGCTGAAGTATCCTCAAATGTGTACAACTTCGAGAAGATAGGATCATCTGAGTCATGTTGCCGGAGCTTTTGTTGTCACAAAGTACAATCGGACTTTTCAGCACCGTAATAGCCACGCCTTTTGCCAAAACGTCACAAAATTCGGCAGAGAGTAAGATCATTGTCTTGAGTCTTTTCTGACTAATTTTCAGTCGGATTCGTCAGAAGGGCACCGTGCAGTACGTGAAAATTAAAATAAAAACAAATTTTTGATTCCACTTGGCGGCGCTGTGTGTAAAACAAAATAATAACATTAAGATGTCTTCAGGTCGGGACGTTTTATTTACAGGTGAAGGTTTGGATTTTTAGGAGCATGTGCAGGGGAGTTATTAAGCATTCATTTATTTGTATTAGGTTCATTTTGTCTTCTTATTATTGATATTTGACTGATTCATTAAAAGCAGACATTTATGTTTTAGGTTAATTTTTTACCTGACATGTTTCGGCGAGTCTTTCGCCTTCTTCAGAGTGTCGCATGATGGTGTCTTGAGACCAGTCTTTATCAGCTGATGTTCCATGAGGGTGTGACTTACCTGTCAAAAAAATTAAAAAATCAGAGCAGTAAAAGAACAAGCACAACATGAACATTACAAATCAGCAATCACTGACCACTGCAAAAGGGAAAACCACATCATGGACCGGGAGAAGGGCAGGGTCATCCGCACAGAAGAGAACAAACTACAGCGCTGGATCAGAGAGGCCATTGAGATCTGCAAGCGAGGCATAAAAACCATGAACAGAGACAAGGGAGCCTTCATCCTCTCTACCACCTGGAGCAGCGTCTTGGCGGAGTGAATGGACAGCGGGGGGCGTGACTTGCCTTCATTCTTGTGACAGGTAAGGCACGCCTTCATGGAACATCAGCTGATAAAGACAGGTCACAAGACACCATCACAGGGTTCGAAGTTAACTTTAAAAACTGCTTGCCCATAGGGCAAGTGCCACTAAAATTTGCCTTGCCCGAGTGGCCAAATTACTTGCCCAACTTGGGCAAGTGACAATTTTTTTTCTCTTGCCCTGAGTGACTTTTTGTATGACAAAGTGTCTAATTACAAATTGCATGAATTTTTTGTTCGGACAGTTCCCGCCTAGAAAGAATTAAAAATACGTTACAATCATAAGGGTTGCTTATAGAAAAATGTATCATGTATTAACACATTAATTAGGTGTCTGCTGACCCAGGATTATGTTATTGTTACGTTATGTTATATATGAAAGAGAATGTGGAATGACACTGAACGATGGAAGGTGGAAGGATGTGGAAAGATTGTGAATGACATTGAATGATTTGGAATGACACTGAAAGATTTTGAATAATACTGAATGACACTGAATGAAGTAAAACTTTCTGGGAACGGGCCAATTCAAGATAGCTGCCGCACTGTGGGGGAGGCTTTGGTACCAAATTTGGAAAGAGACCCAAACGGTTGGGTCCATTTTATATCAGTGTGGGGGTGAAACGTTGGTCTCGGCGGAGCTGTCTGAATATTGGAGAAGTTAGAAGACAAAGTAAAACAGAACAATTAAAATCACTCTTCAAATACATATTGTTTGGTGGGCAGAGCATGATTTACAGCTCACCATTTTATTGCATGCACCAAGCATGTTATACATTTTTCTGTCCATGGGATGGCGTAGTCAAGAAAAATGAAGCATCTCGAAGCCCATTCGTGTGTGAAGTATTTCCCTGCAGGGCTTGGCTGCTTTATGGGGCTTCATTTTGCCATCACTAGTTTTAGATAGTTTTAATTTTTGAAAGAGCATTTTTGTTTTAGTATTAAGGTAGGCCAGAAATGGAATGAAATGCAGAGATAGAAATGACACAGGAAAAATTTGGCTAGAAGGGCTATAATTTTCATTAAAGCAGAGAAGAAAATAGAAACTACAAAAAACATTGATGTGTACTTGTCCACTTTAAGGTAGAACTGGTTGAAGTGAAATGAGTCACAAGATTGGAAAAATAGGAAATAAAATAGAATTAACATGTTCATTTTTGTGATAAGAAATTTGTGATTAGGTGAAAAGGGGAAAAAAAAGAGAATTACAGGCTTTTCAAATAAAACAACCTAATTTAAATTGGCCAACTTGTAAAATGGAAAAGAAAATTCTAAATTATGCACAGAAAGCATGAACGTGTTGGGCAGAAGGAAGGAAAAAGAAAAGAAAGAAAGGAGGAAGCAGTAAGTCTTGTTACAAAACATTAACTTTTCAGGACGAGTTGTGGTAGCAATGGAGGATCACGTGACGTAAAAAGTCAAACATAAAAGTGTGTGTAGAAGGAGTTCTACATCAACATGCGTTTTACTCATTAGGCCGTGATACACTGACAAAATTGGACTTCAATAGAATTAATAAGCACGGGCGAATTCAAACAAACGTCAAAACTTTAAAGGGGCGCATTGTCAGTGATAAGAAAGAGAAAAGATATTGCCAGACCACTTTTCTGTAAAAACTTTCCTTGGGACGCCTCGGTGACCCCCATTAAATCCCTGACCCTTCATAGATAAAGTTGAGGCCCAGTGCCTCTCAGGGCTGTAATTTATGTGGCAGAGAAAGGTCCAACAAGCCTTGGTAATCTTTAAAACAGTATCGTCATGGCCATGGAATGGGTTGTGTATGTTGGAACTTGTGAAGATACACTACAAGATTGTATCGACAAAGCATCTTAACGCACTACCAAATTATTATAAGCCATTTGAGCAAAACAGTGACTGCAAAAAATGACTTCATTAGCCTGGGTTACTGCAGGAACCAGGGCAAAATGAATTCATTTGCATATTTAGTCACAACAATTTGGATTTCGTGGCAGAGAACCACTTAGAGTGTGATTAAGAGCTTTCACTGCTGCTTTAAGGAATCAAAAAATTACATTCTTTTCCCACCACATTCACATTGCACGCCGGCCTAATTGTCACAGGGACACATTATACTGATAAGTTGCGGTGCATTTCAGCCCAGCGTCATTTTTTCCCCGCATCATCTAGGAGGCGCCACACGACTGTGGAGCCGTCCAAATTATCACCAAACCGCGACTTGACCTTCCTCCCGACTGGAGGAACTCAGACTTGTAACACAGACCAGGTGCGCATTCCAGACTGATAAGAAGTAAAAGTGTTTGAGAACCAAGGTCGCAGCCTGAAATCAAACTGACTTTTATGCGATGGGAGTACTAACATTGTGATACCAACGGATAAGAGATTGTTAGGATAAGCAGGAAGAGCGTAGGCGGGTGTGAGCTAATTAAAATTTGGGGTTTCCCATCTTGTATGAGTTGTATGGTTACAATGTGGACTGACAGTCAAGATAAATGTTCATGCGTTCTGTCGACATTGGGCTTTAAAAACCACAACAGGAAAAGAAAAGTTGTGCATAAAGCACGTCTAAAATAGTTATTTGTGAACGCAAAATTCACTTAACAGAAAATGACACAATTACAATTGGAAACTGCCTCGCCTTTATATCGACACAGCGCAGCTAAAAGGGAAAATGAACACACCCCCACACGCACACACACGCAGAAAATCAACTTGACAATTTGATCCCACGCCAGGGAAAAAGGTACCAGTAATTGAACGCACAAATTGGGAGAACAAAGGTGCAAACATTGCTGAGGACAGGATCAGCAAATTGGCAGATGGCAAATCCTGGCTGCCTAATTCATTGATTGGAAAAGTAATAAGAGTGACACACGAGCATAACCATGAGTCAAGAGAGGGGTAGTATGATATGAAATTGTTCCCACATACAGACTTTTCAACAAAAAACTTTTTTTTAGACAGTGTTATTTGTTTGAGATGCAATATTGTTTGGTTGTAATTCATATGTTTTCAAAATGGATTAAGTTGTTTCCGACAACATATGTTGATGCTAAAACAGTTGGAAAAAGTGTTGTGTAATCAAATTGTCAGGTTCAATCACCTAAGCATTCACTGAACATAGGCTAAATGAATGGAAGGAAGACAAGAGTTGATCTTTTACTCGCGAGGAGAACGAACAGAGGTGTGCTCAGTTACATCTCCAAATTCGTTCTGGAGCACACTCCGCCGAGCCCTCTATTTTATTAGGGAAGTCCCTAACAATACAATGTATTTGCACTAAGAGATGAAGGGGGGAGCACCAGCAGGAACATGTAAACATCTCAGACACAAGAGGAAAGACAGACATCAATGGCAGTCATCCACTGATTGAAAAGGCAGATATGCCCTTTTAGTGCTCTGGTACTAAAGTCTCAGTCCTTTTGTTTCAGAGGTGTGTCTCAGCACACCTCCTTTGATGTTGCAGACGTTGATCCAGTCTTCAGGCATCCGCTTCTCTGTGAAGTCTTCTCATCCATATGGTCAAACATGGGTCACGCTGTGGAACAATTCTTTTGCAATACTAATAGAGTAAAATATGGGATAAAATACATCTTCAACCTAACACAAATTATCCTGACATTTGGAATTTCAAGAAGTGATTTGAAGTGAAAATTATGCATTTTGTGAATGATGTTGTAACAAGTGGGACAGTTGTTGCAAAATTGACTCAAAGCGTCATTGTGCATACAGTCTGCAGGACTTGTGGAACGCACTAATGGGACTGTTAAGGGCAGACTTATCAAGAATATGAGGGAAAAAAAGGAGACAATGACCAGACTGTGTTTCAATCACAGCAATGAGGATAGTGCCAGCCGAAGTTAGGACACTATCCCCTATCGACTCTCAGGTTCATCAGAACCACCAGCGACTGGCACATCAGTCCCAGTACACATGGGAAACATGTTTTGCCCAAAAAAAAAAAAAAAAAAAAAAAAAGACGCAATTACTGGCCAGTGTGTTCTGATCCACAGAGAAATCACGTCCGTGTGGGAGACCAACTCTTCTTCAAGGTGCTGAAACGACTTCGTTGGGACAAGTGAATGCTGAGATGGCCCTCGCCAGATGATTGCAGTGACCCCGACGGCAGCAAAGGTCGCGGGGCGTGGCAGCTGGATCCACCAGTTGCAGTACAAGCTTCTCCGGTTTCCAGCTAAAGGCCGAGCAACGCGAATCCCTCGAACAGGAGCCCACCTGAGTCACAATATCGGACCACACGCACATCGGAACCGCACAACCAGCCACAGATACGAATGTTGAAGCCACAGAACAAAAAGATTAGATATTGTTTGGAAATTAATGACGTACATAAAGAATTTTAGCCTTGATTGGAGAACATTACTGCATTTACATTTTTAATAAAATGAAACAATTATTGATGTTATGACCACTACGAAGAATTTGAAAGACAATATATCGGGATAATTATGGTTTTCATTTTTGTTATGTGTAGTCTGTTCATGTTGCATTATTCTTATGACAAAGATGATTATTAACTGCATGTTTGTTGCCCAAATGTACCATTACAACCTGATTGATGTTGAGAATGACGAATTCGAACTGGACAATGACAAACTCGAACTGGACACTGAAACCTAAATAACACATGGACCCTTTTGCCCCTGCCCCCACACATGCACACACATACACCACACACGAAGATCCGGGAGGTAAAGACGGCTGTCCCCTCCTACAACGAGGCAAGGGCCTCCATCAAGTCGCCGCAGAGACAAGCTCTGCGTGGAGACAAGCTCTGCGTGGAGACAGTTTTGTTATTTTTCACTAGGTATATTGAAGTTTTTTTATGTTTTATTCCCAAGTGACCAACATACCATGAGAATCTCGTTCCACGCCGGAAGGGAGGAGGGGAATTTTGTCCCTACTGAGGGTTTTCGCCCCTCCACGGATGACCACACTGTTGTATGATTTCATTATGATGATCTGTCTTAAAGCCGTAAGGACATGATTTAAACCCACAAACGGGGGAATGTGAGATGGGATGAGGATATGTAAATAGTTTGTGTATTTCTAATCATGTTTTTATACACTATTTGTATCAGTTATAATTGCGCACACACACACAGACACTCACATTATTGCTTTAGCACACACGCGCACAACTGGAACACACGCACACACTTTAGTTTCGAATTCCTGACTGACTACTGTGGTTGATTGCTTCCTGCCTGCCTGCTAGAATTTCAGACAGACCTCCATTGTCTGCTTAGGTTGCTGATAAAAGACCGAACGGGTGGTAGAGAGTGAGAGAGAGTGCGCGAGATTGAACTGGCAAGACGCCTGCTTCACCTCCTGACTTCCTCTCCCATTCGCGAATGGTCAAAAACAAAACTCTAACTGGTTTGGTCTGGATTTATGCCACCTTCAGTCTAAAAATGGCGTCAGGACGTTTTAAACCTGACAGTTGCCTTGAGATCTCCGAGCTCGAACTGCCCTATTCCCACCTTGATCACAAGCTCCCATGAACCACTTGGACAGGGTTGCCTGTGTCCTTCTCGTTGATGTCCTTTGTGGCTCCATTCCTTTTCAGTGCTCCTAAAACAAAAAAGACAAGAAGCCAACTTAGTAAAGCTATTTAATGATTGTGAAACCTTATGGGACATGCTGAAATGTCTTCACACCACAATCCCTTAAAAAAAATAAAAAATAAAAAATATATTACCGTATAGAACATCAGAAAAAGGCAGGTCTCGGCGCTTGTTCTTGCTACGATGTCCAAAGAGATTGTACTTCAGAGACAGAGGATTTGTCATGATGAACGCCATCATTGTTCTGACACTATCGTCCAATCCACCAATACCTGCAACCATTATAACATGGGTGTCACTCGATCCAGATAATCATCACACACTTAAAAATATTTTGGCAGTTAAACTGGGTATGATAAACGTCACAGGAAAGGAATTGTCGATTAAGTGAACAGCTTCGGTAACGCCATATACACTCAAAGGGCAAGAGCCCAACATTCTACCAAAATGATTATGATTAGGGAGGTAACGATTCACTCAAGCCCCGATTCGATTTTTGATTTTCAGTTCTCGATTTCGATTCGATATTTTAATTGTTTTAAGTTGCTGCCACGTTTGTCTCTGTGCGCTCGTGTGATGCTGCAGCGATCCACAAACAAAATATGTCTATACGTCTTGTGCATTTTGAATGGAACCAAAAAACAATACACGATGCCAAATTGTACTATTATTATGAAACTGCCTATGAGTAGTAAAAGAAATACTTGTAAAAATATTTCACATTTTTAGAGCCCCAATACATTCTTTTAAATATAGAAGGGACTGAAATCATGTGAAAATTGAGTCTTTTTCTCAGTTTCCGACTTGGGGTGAACACATTCGGCTTATCATAGTTGCAGTTGACCATCTTGAACTCTGAAGTCTTTCAACTCGGCCTTCCGAATCAGGGTTTTAGAGGTGGGGCTATTTAGTGATACAGTAGGATGGTTTGATCTCTGTAGCTCCAGAATCAGGAATGTACTGGGACTGGGGTTCCTACTTGGGTTTAGGGTACCTAATTTTATATTTCAAAAAAATTAAATAATTATTTATAATTTTGAAGATAATACATTAAAATTTCATCATTTTCATACCTGCATTAGATCCTGCAGTAGACTCACAGACTCAACACGTTGGACGTACTCAAGGACCTTCTGCAGCGCCTCTCTTGGTTAGGAAGCTTTTTCTCTGTGACAATCCATGGGGAGGTGTAGATGGTACTTCGTCATCACAGGCTTCAGACTCGTCACTTGAGAAAACATCCCTGCAATGGATGCATAGACACTTGGGCATGAATGTCATTTAACAACAAAAGCTAGAACAAAGAGCTTTGCATTTAAAAGAATACATCTGTGATGGGGAAGCCAGGTTAAAGTGTTAATTTTATAATTATGTAATTAGCTGCAGGTTAGTCTAGTGAAGGTGTAATCACTTCTATTTTGGAGCATAGCTTTTGCTCTGTCCAATCATTGCCTCACCTGCTGAAACCCACATTCGGGTATTTTACAAACCAAAAACTTAAATACCTGTACAGCTCTCATTTTTAACTTATTTTCTCTAACCTTTACCCACAAAATTTGAATATTCAAAATAAAAGTACACAAAGAAGTCACAATTTTTCCACATTAGTTACTTACGTAGTTCCTCTCAAATGCAGCTCAACACTGCATTGAATTAGAGCTTGATAAGCCTACACACAAAACATACAAAGCACATTGTGGCATGATTCTGAATGAGCCAATCTAGCATTTCAACATCTGTTCAACTGTTGGAATTTTAACTATTATCTGACTCTATTAACCAACATTCATCCAACAATTATGCGCGCTCGTTTTGGACACTGCATTGAATTAGAGCTTGATAAACCCACACACAAAACATACAAAGCACATTGTGGCATGATTCTGAATGAGCCAATCTAGCATTTCAATATCTGTTCAACTTTCATCTTGAATTTCTATTATTTAAATAACAGGCAACATTCAACAGTTAATATGTTTTGCTTTACTTACCCAAATCAAACACATCACAAAAAAGCCTTAAATGAGCTAGTGGAGTAGATTGTATTAATTTGAGTGAAAGCTTAAGTCTTTTGGAGAATTTTGGAGAGAGATCGAGGGACACTGTGTTTAGCGTCGTAGGCCCAATGCTAACAATATGTAGCTCGTTGTAAAGGTCCTCATAAAAATAAATAAAACACACAACGCTTATCAGTATTATTAAAAGGGTGATTATAATGTACTTAAGTTTTCCCCAAAATAATTCGAGTACGTACGTTGTTGATATACCCTCTGTGTTCTCGTCATTTATCATTTTAGCATACTGTGTTTTAGCTAACGCACCAAGCAGTTTTCCAACACAGGCAACCTTGAAAAATTACAAAACACATTGTAAAGTAAGTCTAAAAAATGAGAGCCAGACATTTACCCAAGATTAATTAATTAATTCAATTATCGTTCGGGACTCACCGTGCTTTCAGCTCTTCTGCCGCACCTCAAAGACCGCGTAGCTTGCATTCGCTCCTTTTCTCACAGTTTGAATATGCTGCCTTCAAAAGAATCTGTAATTTTGACAACTCCAACTTGAATCTACAAAAATCAAGCAATAAGGTAGAAATAACTTCAAATATACTTTGAATAAAGATCTTTCACAGCATACAGAATTAATAAAATAACATTAATTAATAATGTTGATTTTGTTTATTAAAAAAAAAGTAACTGTGTTGACTGTTGGATGTGGCTGACAATGCTGGACCTGCCTTGTCAAATAGTTCATAGATGACAATCTTAGCTGTCTGGAATATTATAAAATGTCACAGTTGGGGGTACATGTAAATTCACAAAATATAACGTCCAGCGTTGTTAAATTTAGCATAGATAAATACATGAATTTAATTTTAATTTTAATAAATCAATCAATCCTCTGTACTGCTTCTTGTCCTCACAAGGGTCCCCGGGAGTGCTGGAGCCTATCCCAGCTGTCTTCGGGCAGTCGACAGGGTACACCCTGAACTGGTTGCCAGTCAATCGCAGGGCACACAGAGACAAGCAACCATCCGCTCTCACACTCAGACCTTGGACCAGTGACCAATCAACCTATCATGAATGTTTTTGGAAAGTGGGAGGAAACCGGCGAAAACCCTAGCAGGCATAGGGAGAACCTTGCACTTCTGTACTGTGATGCGGACTTGCTAACCAGTCCGCCACCGTGCCGCTTGTTCTAAAGAGTCCCAGAAAATAAAAACACCCGTCCCTTAGTCAAAAGCGGAAAAAGTCCAACAACAACCCGACCATAATTTGCATTGTTCCATAAGTTAAATCAATGTCAAACCTAATAAAAGCTGACTTCTGGTCCTCAAAAATCCTACACTTATTTTAGTCCTTTCACAATCTCGCAGCATAGGCTCCATGGCCATGTCTCTATCGTTTTGGCATCCATTGAATAGTTCTACTGAGAATAGTCTTCGGGTGGTTACTATTAGCATAGCATGCATTAAATATCAAAAAGGCTCCAGAACAAATTTTCAAACCCATGCCCGCTTAGCTCATCTATAACCCATACAGGACCCAGACATGGTTGACCAGCTCTAACCTATGCCCACTTATCCCACACATAACCCAAACAGGACCGATAAATGGTGACCACTTCTAACCCATGCCCACTTAGCCCACACATAACCCAAATAGGACCCAGACATGGTTGACCAGCTCTAACCCATGCCCACTTGGCCCATATACAGCCCATATGAGACCCTCACATGGTTGACCAGTTCTAACCCATGCCCACTTAGCCCACACATAACCCAAATAGGACCTATAAATGGTTTCAGTAGTAGATTCAGTAGTTTTTATCATTACAGCATTTTCCCCTCTGTATAATGGACAGACATTAGGAGTGTTTCCTTACACTTAGATACGTTTATACTGTGTATATTTGCATGCTTTTTATGAATGTCTGCTGCTAATGTTATACATTAACGGCTACATTACGCCGCCGACTCTGTGTGAGCTATATCTTTGCTGCTGTAACACCTCAAATTTCCCCATTGTGGGACTAATAAAGGACATCTTTATCTTTATCTTTACCAGTTCTAACCCATGCCCACTTAGCCCATACACAACCCGTATTGCACCCACAACATTTGCCCAGTTTAAGCCCATGCCCACCAATCCCAGATGGCGCCCACATGGAACCCTGTACCATTGCCCACTTCTAGCCCATTCCCACTTGGTACCCAGGAATCCCGCATTTACCCCATTTGGGGCCCAGTTGGACATGTTGGCTGGGTACAGTACTTTTATTCTTGCAGTATTTTTATCATTGCAGTATTTTCAATCATTCAGTATTTTTTTTTATCATTGCAGAGTTTTTATTTATTTCCCCTCTGAACCATAGACAGGCATTAGGAGTGTTTCCTTACACTTGTATATGTTGTGGGCTGTAAGTGTGTATATACATGGGGATCTGTGTATATACGTATATACTGTGTATATTTGCATGCTTTTTATGAATGCCTGCTGCCAATGTTATACATTAACGGCTACATTACGTCGGTGCCACTGTGTGATGTATATCTTTGCTGCTGTAACACTGCAAATGTCCCCGTTATGGGACAATTAAAAGACATCTTTATCTTTAGAAATTGAAGATTCACTTGCGAGGCCATTTTCAACACGGACCTTTCAAGAGAAGCTATATCGTCCAACACTCGGTCAGTGCTGTCTAAGTGCTTTTCTGTATATTGTTTGTCCACCCGTGGTGTCATAAATTATGGTATTATGAGGGGGATTTATTCAAGTAGGACGAAGTAGGACTTCATTGAAGGCCCAGGTGTGAAATGCATGGCCCTCCACTGGTTCAAATAATATCTAAAACTAAATTACCAGTTACATGTGCAATTTCAATATTCAACAATTATCTCAACAAAAAAGGACAATCTGAATTTTTTTTAAATGCACAATAAAACAGAAAAGCCATTTCCGGGTATTTTACAATTCAGTCTTCATTGGGGAAAAAACATTCAACAATTTGCTTTTCTTATTTAATACATAGTTCAGCACAGCAGGTGGCGGACAAGCACCTTAAAACGTCATTCGCCTACACAAGGAAGAAGAACATGCCCGAGGCGCTCCCGTGTCCTCGTCTTTCGGTCAACCTGAGAATAATGTTCTTGAGGATTAAAGTTTATAAATGTAAGTATGATGTGATTTTTTATTTTATTTTATGTTGTTGAACAGTGTTTTTGTTTATTTTATAATTTCGTCATTAAAAGGCTGTGGCGGTTGGAGAGTCAGCTTCGTGTTAGGGCGTGTTAAAGATCCCGATACCCACACTACACCCTCATTGAAGTATATACGAGTAAAATTATTCGAGCGCGCAGCCAAAGTATATTGTCCACAATTATTTGCGGACTTAACCAAAATCCCATTGAACTGGCGATGTTCGGTGGAATTCTTGTGCCCATGCTGAAAAAAATTCTCTTCAAATGTACATATCAAATTATGACATTATGATAAACAGTTGCATGTGTGCAATTTCGGTCACTCTTTTAAAGTCACCTACGTGTTTTGTCCGAGTGCAGCTAGCGTACTTAGCGACCTTGTGTGCATGCGCCGCAGATTGTGAGAGCGCCTCAAATAGTACAAATGAAGCTATAGCTTGTTCCGGTGGGTCCCAAGCCAGGGTTTTTTCTTAACTACCACATTACTTAAGTTTTAATATCACTCTCAACGTCAAAATTGTTACAAATAAATACATAATGATAACGTGCCGCCAAGCTCGATGACATAGGAGGCGGAAGTTGGTGTCGTCACACGCATTGTCCCAATTTTGCAATATCGGTACGCTTGGAACCTGTGCTCTGCAACACCCCATGTACACGTCAACGAGGAACGTATGGTGTAGAGTGTTTATTGCGATTGGGCCATTCTTTGTCACGGTCTTCTCTCTGACAAATTGGCATATTTAGCAGCCAAAATATAATGAGCCGTTGCTGTGATAGTAGTTGCAGCCCAAGGTTATTTTAGTAAACGAAAATGAACTCAAAACTTGAATAGAAAAAAATAAAATTCGATAATGAAAAAAATACAGTGAACCCTCGGTTATCGCGGTTAATGGGGACCGAGACCACCCGCGAAAACTGAAAATCCGCGAAGTAGCGGCGCACCTTCAAAAATGCTTCAAAAAAAAAAGTGCGAAGTAGTGGTGCACCTTCAAAAATGCTTAAAAAAAAAAAATAATAAATATGTATATATATATATATATATGTATATATATATATATATATACACGGGTAGAGAGAGAGAGAGTGAAATTCATGCTATAACAAAAAAAAAAAAATATTAAAACTTATTATTTTTTTATTCCCCAGCCATTATTTTTGTATTTATTCAATTACTTCTTTTTGTATTTTTTTAATTACTTCGACCTTTACCTGCTGGTACGCCGTCCGGTGTGCCCTGTGAAATGAAAGGTGGCATTCTTCATTTATTTTTTTTATTCATTTATTCATTCATAACTGACAGCCTCGCGCTCCGCTCGTGCTCGGGCGGAAGAGGTGCTCCTCTTCGGCTTAATTGTCATGCACGCCGGACCTGCTCCCCCGAAGCGTGTCTCCGTTCGGTTGAACTCGGTTTCATTTCGCCCCGCCCGTGCCCGGGGAAGGTGCTTCTCTTCGGCTTAACTGTGACGCGAGCATGCCCTCCTCCTCCGGAGCTTCCATTCGGTTAAACTTAGGGGCCGCTTGACACCGCCCGTGCCCGGGGAAGGTGCTCCTCTTCGGCTTAACTGCCACGCACGCCGGCCGGCCTCCTCCGGAGCTCTCGTACGCTCCCGAACAGAGCGAAATGTCGCCCCGCTAGTGCCCGGGCGGAAGTTGTTCCTCTTCGGCTTAACTGCCACGCACGCTGGCCGGAGCTCTGGTACGGTCCGAACCGCGCGAAACGTCGCCCCAAATCGTGCCCGGGGGAACGTGCTCTTCTTCGTCCACTCTCCTCTTCGCCCACGCTCTTCTTCGGCGCATGCCGGCCGTCTAACAGCTCCAGCGCCCCGTCGTGCCGCTCGGCGAAACTACAATGCCCCCGAATATTTTTTAGACCCGCGAAGCACTGAACCCGCGAAAGGTGAACCGCGAAGTAGCGAGGGTTCACTGTAAAATGAAAATGCTCTTTCAAAAATTAAAACTATCTAAAACTAGTGATGGCAAAATGAAGCCCCATAAAGCAGCCAAGCCCTGCAGGGAAATACTTCACACACGAATGGGCTTCGAGATGCTTCATTTTTCTTGACTACGCCATCCCGTGGACAGAAAAATGTATAACATGCTTGGTGCATGCAATAAAATGGTGAGCTGTAAATCATGCTCTGCTTACCAAACAATATGTATTTGAAGAGTGATTTTAATTGTTCTGTTTTACTTTGTCTTCTCACTTCTCCAATATTCAGACAGCTCCGCAGAGACCAACGTTTCACCCCCACACTGATATAAAATGGACCCAACCGTTTGGGTCTCTTTCCAAATTTGGTACCAAAGCCTCCCCCACAGTGCGGCAGCTATCTTGAATTGGCCCGTTCCCAGAGAGTTTTACTTCATTCAGTGTCATTCAGTATTATTCAAAATCTTTCAGTGTCATTCCAAATCATTCAATGTCATTCACGATCTTTCCACATCCTTCCACCTTCCATCGTTCAGTGTCATTCCACATTCTCATTGATATATAACATAACATAACAATAACATAATCCTGGGTCAGCAGACACCTAATTAATGTGTTAATACATGATACATTTTTATATAAGCAACACTTATGATTGTAACGTATTTTTAATTCTTTCTAGGCGGGAACTGTCCGAACAAAAAATTCATGCAATTTGTAATTAGACACTTTGTCATACAAAAAGTCACTCAGGGCAAGAGAAAAAGAATTGTCACTTGCCCAAGTTGGGCAAGTAATTTGGCCACTCGGGCAAGGCAAATTTTAGTGGCACTTGCCCTATGGGGAAGCAGTTTTTAAAGTTAACTTCGAACCCTGTGATGGTGTCTTGTGACCAGTCTTAATCAGCTGATGTTCCATGAAGGCGTGCCTTACCTGTCACAAGAATGAAGGCAAGTC
Source organism: Idiotropiscis lumnitzeri (assembly GCF_059441095.1). Lineage (NCBI taxonomy): Eukaryota > Metazoa > Chordata > Actinopteri > Syngnathiformes > Syngnathidae > Idiotropiscis > Idiotropiscis lumnitzeri. Next base: position 204,763 of record NW_028283644.1, read on the forward strand.
ACGCCCCCCGCTGTCCGTTCACTCCGCCAAGATGCTGCTCCAGGTGGTAGAGAGGATGAAGGCTCCCTTGTCTCTGTTCATGGTTTTTATGCCTCGCTTGCAGATCTCAATTGCTTCTTTGATCCAGCGCTGTAGTTTGTTCTCTCCGGTGCGGATGACCCTGCCCTTCTCCCAGTCCATGATGTGGTTTTCCCTTTTGCAGTGGTCAGTGATTGCTGATTTGTAATGTTCATGTTGTGCTTGTTCTTTTACTGCTCTGATTTTTTAATTTTTTTGACAGGTAAGTCACACCCTCATGGAACATCAGCTGATAAAGACGGGTCTCAAGACACCATCATGCGACACTCTGAAGAAGGCGAAAGACTCGCCGAAACATGTCAGGTAAAAAATTAACCTAAAACATAATTGTCTGCTTTTAATGAATCAGTCAAATATCAATAATAAGAAGACAAAATGAACCTAATACAAATAAATGAATGCTTAATAACTCCCCTGGACATGCTCCTAAAAATCCAAACCTTCACCTGTAAATAAAACGTCCCGACCTGAAGACATCTTAATGTTATTATTTTGTTATACACACAGCGCCGCCAAGTGGAATCAAAAATTTGTTTTTATTTTAATTTTCACGTACTGCACGGTGCCCTTTTGACGAATCCGACTGAAAATTAGTCAGAAAAGACTCACTTACTCTCTGCCGAATTTTGTGACGTTTTGGCAAAAGGCGTGGCTATTACGGTGCTGAAAAGTCCGATTGTACTCTGTGGCAACAAAAGCTCCGGCAACATTACTCAGATGATACTATCTTCTCGAAGTTGTACACATTTGAGGATACTTCAGCCCTGAAGACATCCACCAACTTATTTTTCATCGTAGTAGTAGCGCCACCAACTGGTAAAAGCTAATACAAGTTATTTTTTTGGATGTTTTTCTCCGTGCAACTCAACAAGGTCGCCCTCATATATGCTCGGATGACTGTTTCGGCCATGAGGATGTCACAATACGAAATTCATCCTTTTTCGTGAAAAGTTGTGGGAGTGGCATTGCACTGTTCGGCAATAAAACAACGCTGATTATGAGGTTCTAAATATGAACGACAACTCGTGAAACTTTACACACACATCAGGCAGAGCAAATTTATCAATATTTTATATGTTAGTTGTGCAGCTATTTTGAAATGGCTCGCCATGGCCCTCGAGAAATGTTAAAAAAAGCAGCCCTGGTTGAGTGTTTCACCTCGCTTTTTGTAAATTTTATGGAGTACAGTGAACCCTCGGTTATCGCGGTTAATGGGGACCGAGACCACCCGCGAAAACTGAAAATCCGCGAAGTAGCGGCGCACCTTCAAAAATGCTTAAAAAAAAATACAATATATATAATAAATATATAAATATATATATATATATATACGGGGAGAGAGAGAGAGAGTGAAATTGATGTTATAACAAAAAAACCAAATTATTATTAAAACGTATTATTTTTTTATTCCCCAGCCATTCTTTTTGTATTTATTTAATTACTCAGACTTTTACCTGCTGGTACGCCGTCTGGTGTGCCCTGTGAAATGAAAGGTGCCATTCTTTATTTATTTATTTATTTATTCATTTATTCATTCATAACTGACAGCTTCGCGCTCCGCTCGTGCCCGGGCGGAAGAGGTGCTCCAATTCGGCTTAACTGTGACACACGCCCACCCTCCTCCCCCGGAGCTTCCATTCGGTTAAACTTAGGGGCCGCTTGGTGTGAAGAACATTATAGGAGCAATCATGTTATCGAATGTAATAAAATAATATCACACACACAGTCTAATATCACACACAGTCTAATATCACACACAGTCTAATATCACACACACAGTCTAATATCACACAACAGTTTGATTTTACATACAGTCCAATGTTATGCACAGTTTAAATACATAACACATAAATACATAACACATAAAGTTTCATGATATTGTTACTAACTCTAGTTCATTTATTAACTAGAATCTAGGAACTAACCATCACACCACCGCACTTAGGTTAGGACGACCACTTAGGTCGGGGCAACCGAACAAACTCCACTCCTGAACACACATGAGGGGAGGCGGACATGGACCAAGTAAACACCAGCTGGACCGAAGTAAACATGCCCTTGACAATTTAGGTACCTTTGAATCGGTCGTATGTACTTGTATTGATTTCTGTATTGATTGAAATGTGTCGGCACATGTCGACGTGACTTATGATATTCAATAAAAGGCTTGGAGAGAACTGGAGGTTCAGAGATCAGACCTGTTCACTGAGGTTTCATCTCTCCCGGCCGGAAACTTATATTCTGTCTGTCCGTGTCTTGTTTCCTACTTGCCGAGGCGTGAGTCGCTCCCCCGCGTAGGGGTGATTCTCCCTTGACATTTTACAGTGGTCCTTCGGTCCTTCAAAACGGGTGTTGACCGGGTCATGCGGAGGGGGAGGCGGTGACGACCGGAGGAAAAGACTGTGCACAGCAACCAGGACTTAAAAAACCTCATCTCGTCTTGATTTTGAGGCCGGTCTCGCAGGATCTCCCGACGAGTGCCCCGGTTGACATCCGACTGAACCAGAGGAAAGACACGGACGGCAAGGGGTAAGACAAAAACTTCTTGAAGTATTTTGGGTACCACGGCACCTAGACGGTTTTTGGTGTGAGACTTAGCTACTTCACTATTGTTGTTGTTCACTGCAGATAACGTAACTTCTGCAGGTTTGGAACATTGTTGCAGATAACGTAACTTCTGTAGATTTGGTTTAGTCAAGATAACATTACTGCAGATAACGTAGCTTCTGCAGATTAAAAACCAGTTGTTTTAACGGTGTACCTGGGTAACGGAACTCCCGGGTGGTTCGGGTCCGAACAAGTGAGACAGTGAATTGACCAGGCCTGTGACTGACATACTAACTGCGGATTATATGTGTGTGCGTGGAGAGTATTTGAAGGAGATCTAAAATCGTTCACGTTCCGTGAAATTTAAACACCAAGCTGATGTCCTCCTGAGACGCTAGGTCAAAAGGTAGAAGCTTGACATCAGGGGAAGTGAACGAGCACGTAGCATTTCTCCAGAGAATCTCTCAAAGTATTTTTGTGTGACTACTAACAAAGCAGACAATGGGGAAGAAAGATAAAAAACGGGGAGCCAGACCTGACAGGTCAAAATCACCCGATATGGTAAAAAAGATGGAACTCAAGTTCCCGGGTAGTACGAAGTACTTGGGTAAATGGAAAGGACGCTATCAATTTGATCCAGATTTGGCTGGAGTAAAAGAGACGGGGGAGTTGTTGAGAAACCTGTCTATTCATGATCGGCAAAAGCAACGTACTCGTGATACACCAGGCAAACAATTGAGGCAGGCTAGAGTTTGGCATGAGGAGATGCGTAAGAAAGAAGGGGAGAGCCAAAGTGGTATTAATGTTGCTCGTGCTGAAGATGATGAGACACAGGGAAGGGGACGTAAGCGAGTGATTAAAATAAGGAAGGAACAGCTGTTTACGGGGCCAAGCGTAGAACAGCAGTTAAATGCAACACAAAATATAGAAGAGGGGGAAAAGACACGAATGAAAAAAGTAAAACCACCATTACAAGATGATAATGTTACATTCACACCCACTACGACACAGCTGTACCCGACAATACCGCCGCCGAGATATGACCTTAATTCCACATCACATAATGCGGGGCCACACATGATGACGCGTAGGGGTCAAGGGCCCGAGTTATCATGGAATAAAGAGATGGGGGGAACGCCAATCCTCCTGGAGGGACCCGAGGTAAGTAAACCCACTGAGACCTTCCCGCTCATCCAGGTGGCAAACCCGAGAGCAGGGGAAGACGGCCAACCTCATTATGTATTGGTTCATAGGCCTTGGACAAAAGAACAAATGATTAAGGTCCTCGAACATGTTCCAAAACCCACTGATGATGTAGAAGGGTGCGTTCAGGGAATAATTGACTTGCAACAAAGTTATCATCTAAATGGCCCCGAAATGCAACAGGCACTCATGCAAATTACAGGGTTAAAATGGCACCAGTGCAAAGGGCAGTGGAGCCCATACACAGGGAAAAGTAACGATCTTATCATGTCACCAGGCGAGGTTGTTAATAGTTTAAGCAATCCAGACTCCATTTTTGCAAATATGCGTCGTGTGTTTGTAAAACATCCAAACTATGCTAAGATTAGTCAAACTACACAGTCGATGGAAGAAACAGTACAAGAGTACAGGGCTAGATTGTACCCAGTATTTAAAATAAACAGCGGTATCAGTGAAGATGGTCACCCTAATGGGCCCTTCAACCAGCAATTGAAGCAAGCAATTTTGTTCGGCCTTAAACCACAAATAAAAGCATGGATAGAACAAAACATGGTAACGCTACCCACGGCCTCGATTGATGAATTTATGGACAATGTAGTCCACGCAGAAAAGGTGATGAAAGATAAAATGAAGAGAAAAGCGCATGAGGTCCAGTTGCGAGAGGGTGCGGAAACCTACATTTTACGCACAGATTGGAGGGGACAGGGGCCAAAAGGGCGCAGAGAGTGGAGGGGGCCGCGAGAGAGCCAGAAAAACAAAATGAGATGGGGGGGGGGCAGAGATTGTGATAACGAGGAGAGACGAGAGGAGGCAAGGAGGAAAGGACTTTGTTTTGTTTGTTTTAGATCTGGGCATTTTGCCAGAGAATGTCGGGAGAGAGATGGCAAGCAGGCATGACTAGGAAGAGTCCGGACGGATGAAGGGAGGAAAAGTGTTGTGTTAGATAAACATTGTGGCCGAAATCAGATAGAGGTCCAGCTGTCTGAAGAAGACGTGCATTCAAAACTAAGACCAGAAACTTTGGTATATGTAAACAATAAGCCTATGATGTGCCTCGCAGACACAGGGGCGGAAAGATCCGTAATTAGAGAGACAGCCAGTGTGCCAAAATCTAAGCGTGTGGTAGTAATGACGGGGGCGAGTGGGGAGGAGGCGAAAGTTCCTTTGAGTGAAGTTGTAAGATTGGAATGGGGCCAGAATAGGGAGGTAGCTTCCACTAGCCGAGTCCTAATGATGGCTAGGTGCCCACATAACTTGTTGGGACGGGCAGATATGCTCCAAATGGAACTAGCCATTGTTCCCACAAATAAAGGGGTGTTTAAAGTAATTCACTGTCCCCTAGACTGCGTTCCTGTGATGGTCACAGAAGCTGAGGACGTGCCATATTACTGGTGGAGTTTGGAATTCCCCTCGGCAGATGTGACCCACACCGCAGAGCATATCATTGATTTGTCAAAAAACCACCTTGTGGGAGAGTATGATACAATGCCAGCAGAAGAATTACACATGACCATAAGATATAGTAAGACCCCGGGGCCAGATGAGCCCTACACCGAGGCTTTGCTCCGGTGTGGCCCGAGCATAGTCCAAGTAATGTATTTTGTTTTCCGAGGGCCCGCCTCATTCTGTACGGTGGACCCACCAGCATGCATTCTGGACTTAATGCCGGACCCAGGGAGTAAACATATATCCATAACAAAGGCACACCAAGACGAGTGGAGCGACAACGCTGTCTCTGCCACATTGGTGTCCACTATTAGGGATTGGACTCGGAGTGGGGAGAAACTAGAGACCTCCCCATCTACTGGATGGTCGAGGCTCAAACTCACACTCAGGGTCACAATGCACCCGCAGGTGCACATGCATCCACCTCTGGAGATGTGATGTATTTTGCTAACAGATGTGGAAGAGCAAGCCCTGAAGGGGCTGCCCAACTCCCTGTGGAGCAAGGGGCCGGCTGACGTAGGACTCATGAAAGGGGTTACCCCAGTTCGAATACGGGGGAAAACAAACCATAAACCACGCATTAAACAATACCCACTGAAACCTGATGCTGAAAATGGAATTGAGCCAATAATAAATGCATTAAAGGAAGCAGGAATTTTGATACAAGCACCTGAAGCGGAATGCAATACACCTATTTTTCCAGTAAAAAAGGCCCCACCCTCAGAGGGATGGAGGTTAGTGCAAGATCTCCGAGCAGTTAATAGCGCAGTCATACAACGAACCCCAAATGTGCCAAATCCACACACATTGTTGAATTCGCTTCGATCAGATTCACAGTACTTCACGGTAATAGATCTCAGCAATGCATTTTTTAGCATTCCGCTATCAGAGAAAGCACAAGTTTGGTTCGCATTCACATTTAAAAAGGCAAAATTGACATTCACTCGATTACCACAGGGATATGCTGAATCACCCACTATCTTTTCAGAAGCTATCGCTAACTGTCTATCCCAATTTGACCCACCAGAGGGTAGCCAAATCATTGTGTACGTAGACGACATTCTGGTCGCATCCCCGACACAGAGCCAATGTAAGATCGATACAGTTGCACTATTGCAACATTTGGCAGAAACAGGAAACAAAGTTTCTAAAAATAAGCTCCAACTGTGGAGGAGGGAGGTTAAATATTTGGGACACACACTCACACAGGACGGGAGAACAATTAGTCAAGACCGAAAAGCAGCTATCGTAGCGACACCAAAACCAACTACTAAAAAACAATTAATGGCTTTTCTAGGGTTATGCAACTACTGCCGAATTTGGGTAATAGATTACGCGCTCCTGGCAAAGCCATTACAAAACATGATACACACTGATCCAATGGCAATGTCAGCAAAATTGAGTTGGACAAAGTCTACTGACACAGCTTTTGACAAATTGAAATTGGCAATAACTGATACTGCAGCACTAGCATTGCCTGATTATTCCAAGCCATTCATTCAAACAGTAGATGCTAAGCGAGATTACATGACCTCAGTATTATTGCAACACCATGGCATTAGGCTTAAGCCAGTAGCATATTACTCGCAATACTTAGACCCTGTTGCCAGGGCGACCCCATACTGTGTTCAAGCTGTAGTGGCAGCCGCCCTAGCAGTACAAGCATCAGCTGAGGTAGTCCTCTATCACCAGCTAACCCTAAAGGTGCCACATGCGGTCTCAGCTTTGTTGCTGGAATCAAAAATGTCATTTCTTTCACCAGCAAGACACCTGTCCTACACAGCACTCCTACTATCACAACCTAACCTCACGATTGAACGATGTACAACATTGAATCCAGCAACTCTGATGCCCACACCGCATGATGGTACCCCACACGATTGCGTAACAGAAACTGACGTTATGTATAAACCTAGACCGGACATCACTGATATACCCCTAGCAGAGGGGGATGTCATATTTGTTGACGGATCCGCGTTTAAAGATCAGTGTGGCAAAAGTCATGCAGGTTATGCAGTAACAACCGCAACCACCATAGTCGCAGCAGGAAAACTAGCCTCAAATATGTCTGCTCAGGCAGCTGAGCTGGTCGCTCTCACGAAAGCATGTTTGATTTATGAGGGCAGGCCCGTCACAGTGTACACAGACAGCCAGTACGCATACAGCTCTGCACACACGTTTTGCCGTCAATGGCAGCTTCGTGGGTTTATCACAACAACAGGAAAAGAGGTCAAACATAAATCGTTGCTTGTTAACCTCCTGGCTGCGATCCAGCTGCCCTCATTGCTAGCTATTTGTAAGTGTGAAGCACATCTTAAGGGAAATGACCCAGTGGTAGTAGGAAACAGGTTTGCTGATCAGGCGGCAAAAGCTGCAGCAGCAGAAAATACCGTTGTTTGTAAAGCTGAGATCAAGGCAGATGAAACTGATGACTTGCAAGACATTCTCAAGGAAAGGCACAAGATAGTGTCTGATGCAGAAAAACGATTGTGGATAAAAAAAGGAGCAACATATGACAACGGACTTTACAGCGGTCCGGATGATAAGCCATGGCTGCCTCGATCTCTATTTTCATGGGCAGCAATTGTGACACACGGACCATGCCATGTGTCAACAGGGGGCATGGTTGAGCAAATAAACAAACACTTTAATTCATTTGGGTTCACACAATATGCAAAAAACTTTTGCAGACAATGCTTGATTTGTATTAAAAATAATCCACAAGGAAATGTGAGACCAAAAAGAGGCTCGTTTCCAGAGCCTGAACACCCATTTCATACGATACATATGGACTTCATTCAATTATCCAAGTCACGAGGGTATGAATATTGTTTGGTGATTATTGATGTATTTTCAAAATGGGTTGAAATATTTCCCACAGCCAAGCCTGATGCGTTGACAGTGGCTAAAGCACTATGTAAGCATATAATACCAACATTTGGAATCCCGAGAGTCATCAGAAGTGATAATGGGTCCCATTTTGTAAATGAGGTTATTAAAAGATTGTCAGAACAGTTCAAAATAAATTTAAAGAGGCATTGCATTTATCACCCACAGAGTGCTGGTTTAGTTGAAAGAACGAATGGTACAATAAAAAACAAATTGATCAAAACAATGAAAGAGACAGGAAGACCATGGCCTGACTGTATTGATATTGTAAAAATGAATATGCATATCCTGCCAGCAGAAGGGAAGGGTTTGACCCCTTTCGAACTTTTGTATGGGAGGCCATACAATCTTCCCGACTTGACACTAAAAACAAAAGACGCCCCGGACTCAGTACATGACTTGGCCCACTACATGAGAAAGACACTCGAATATCGCGAATGTCGTCACGCCAATGAACTGCCAGATATGCCATTGTCTCCACAGCATCGTCAACCTCCAGTCGCCGCAGGAGACTGGGTGTTCATCAAGGTCATCAAGAGGAAAACGTGGTCGAGCGAGCGGTGGGAGGGGCCTTATCGAGTGCTGATCGCCACGCCCACTGCCGTGAAGGTGGAAGGAAGACCCAACTGGATTCATCTGTCTTGGGTGAAGCATCGGCTATTCGGCGACCTGGCTGGAAAGGTACCCTCCCCCGACTCTCACAGCTCCCATGAGTAAACAGTGTTTTTCCGAAGGTTAAGTGCTGGTAACCTCTGACCTTCGGGCACTGCAACGATGTGCAGCAACAACAGCAAGCGATTTCTCGTCGGGACCGGCATCTTTGGAATGGCTGTGGTACTGGCATATGGCATCTTCATTGTGAAAATTGGACACGACAAACGAAAAGATCCTGATCCACCAAGGGCGCCTGATCCACCAACAAATCATGACCCACCAAGGGCACATGATCCCCCAAAGGATCATAACCCACCAAGGGCACCTGAACCCCCAAAAGATCATGACCAGCATTATGAGGAATATCGTGAGACCCATCTGTACGAGAAGAACCTGCACGAGAAGGTCTGGAAGAAGCCGAAGGGCGCCCAGAGCGCCCCTCGAGCACAACCTCGAGTGCAACTCGCTTCCCTGACGGCACGTACGCGGCGCGCTCCTGTAATAAAGGGTCATGGTCTGGTCTATTTTCCTGGTCAACAATGTTCAAATCATAGCAGTCATGTTTATCTGATACAGGTTTGTGTGAAAGTGAATCAGACGCTCTCATTTAAGATACCATATACTGAGTTAAAATACGGTAAAAAAAGTCTTAAAGCTTTAACCGGTGGCTCTCCCGGGAAGTATCACTATTATGCTATGATTGGGCAAATTGATAAATCCTGGGGGAACACCGCAGCTTACTCAGGCAAGGATTGGAAGCCTCGTCCAACAACCCCTCTTGCTAAGCAGTGGGGGTCCATAATAGAATTGACTCGGTTACCAGATGACATAGTGTTAACAGTGAATATGACAAACCAGCAGAACTCATCACAATGTATGTTGATAAGGCTTTATGCATACTTTCCGGGTCCAACAAAGGACCCCTGTGTTGACATGATTGTGTGCAGGGACCCAGTGCTAGTCGACCCCAAAGATGCATACATCTCACTAGGACGAGCAGCGAAAGGGATTCATGTGTTCAACCCCGCTAAGGTAACTAAAAACAAAATTATATATCTGGCCACAGGAACTGATGTTGCTAAAAATACCTGGGTTACGGCAGCGCAGGAGGCCACAAAAGGGGTAAATGAAGATTGTGTAGTCTGTCTCAAGGCCCGTCCATCTCTACTCCCCACACCGGCCATATCTGATAACGTGAATTGTAGTCTGCTCATTAGCTCCACAACTAATGTGACATTCACTACTGATCCCATATGTAATGCCTACGGGAAAGCATATCCACCCCTCAAAACGAACCATCAGCCCCCTTACTTCCAGGTTCCCCAGGAGGGGAACTATGCCTGCATAGCTAGAAATTGTTCCGGTAACACCTGCCCGTCTGTCGGAACAGTGCCAGATTTTATGTGTAACACAACTATTATTGTGCCAACTAATAATCGACTCGTGTACCAACGACGGGATGTTTGGTGGTGGTGTGGGGGGAAGACTCTCCGGGGGCATCTCCCCGAGGAATGGAGTGGGTCATGTGCACACGTAATTCTAATCTTCCCAGCTCACATAGCCATAGTCAAGACACACACTCTAAATAATAGGAGGAGACGAAACATTGCACCTTTGAATATGGGACCCAATCCAACGTATATCGATGCCATAGGGGTGCCGAGGGGGGTGCCAAACGAATACAAATTGGTGGACCAAATTGCGGCAGGGTGGGAATCAATCTTCATTTGGATTACCCCAAATAAAAATGTTGATCGCATTAATTACATCCATTACAATGTGTTGACTCTCACTAATTACACACACGCTCTAGGAATGGCACTGGCCGAACAGCTCGACGCAACCTCTCTAACAGCATTTCAAAACCGGATGGCATTAGATATGCTGTTGGCTGAGGCCGGTGGAGTCTGTTCTATTTTCCAGGACCAGTGTTGTATGTTCATCCCTAACAATACGGCCCCCGATGGATCGATCACAAAAACTCTCCAGGGACTCCAAATGTTATCTGAAACTATGCATATTCATTCTGGTATTGATCACCCCGTTATAGGTTGGTTTAGTAACATGTTCGGACAATGGAAAGATGTTCTCATACCTGTGTTTGTTTCCATATGTGTCGGGGTCGCATTATTATCTGTGGTAGGGTGCTGTTGTATCCCCTGTTTAAGACATGTGATATTGAAAATCTTTGACCGCATGTTTGAAAGTGCAAAGGTAAGCCTACAGGAGGAAGTAGAAACGTTGCTGGCGGATTATGAAGATGCCAGCTTCGAATTTGAAGTAGTGTAAGAAGGATATGATAACTACACTGAAAGTCATGCATGAGATGGTGTAAGTTTGATGTGTTATTACATTACGATAAAAAGGAGGGAAATGTGAAGAACATTATAGGAGCAATCATGTTATCGAATGTAATAAAATAATATCACACACACAGTCTAATATCACACACAGTCTAATATCACACACAGTCTAATATCACACACACAGTCTAATATCACACAACAGTTTGATTTTACATACAGTCCAATGTTATGCACAGTTTAAATACATAACACATAAATACATAACACATAAAGTTTCATGATATTGTTACTAACTCTAGTTCATTTATTAACTAGAATCTAGGAACTAACCATCACACCACCGCACTTAGGTTAGGACGACCACTTAGGTCGGGGCAACCGAACAAACTCCACTCCTGAACACACATGAGGGGAGGCGGACATGGACCAAGTAAACACCAGCTGGACCGAAGTAAACATGCCCTTGACAATTTAGGTACCTTTGAATCGGTCGTATGTACTTGTATTGATTTCTGTATTGATTGAAATGTGTCGGCACATGTCGACGTGACTTATGATATTCAATAAAAGGCTTGGAGAGAACTGGAGGTTCAGAGATCAGACCTGTTCACTGAGGTTTCATCTCTCCCGGCCGGAAACTTATATTCTGTCTGTCCGTGTCTTGTTTCCTACTTGCCGAGGCGTGAGTCGCTCCCCCGCGTAGGGGTGATTCTCCCTTGACACTTGGCACCGCCCGTGCCCGGGGAAGGTGCTCCTCTTCGGCTTACTGTGACGCGAGCATGCCCTCCTCCTCCGGAGCTTCCATTCGGTTAAACTTAGGGGCCGCTTGGAACCGCCCGTGGCCGGGGAAGGTGCTCCTCTTCGGCTTACTGTGACGCGAGCATGCCCTCCTCCTCCGGAGCTTCCATTCGGTTAAACTTAGGGGCCGCTTGGAACCGCCGGTGCCCGGGGAAGGTGCTCCTCTTCGGCTTACTGTGACGCGAGCATGCCCTCCTCCTCCGGAGCTTCCATTCGGTTAAACTTAGGGGCCGCTTGGCACCGCCCGTGCCCGGGGAAGGTGCTCCTCTACGGCTTAACTGCCACGCACGCCGGCCGGAGCTCTGGTACTGTCCGAACCGCGCGAAACGTCGCCACCGATCGTGTCCGGGGGAACGTGCTCTTCTTCGTCCACTCTCCTCTTCGCCCACGCTCTTCTTTGGCGCACGCCGGCCGTCTAACCGCTCCAGCGCCCCGTCGTGCCGCTCGGCGAAACTACAATGCCCCCGAATATTTTTTAGACCCGCGAAGCACTGAACCCGCGAAAGTAGCGAGGGTTCACTGTATGTATAAGACCAAGACCTACAAAAAAGACTCTTGGAGCAATGAGCTAGGTTTTACAGGAAGTCGGCCATTTTGAATTTACTTAAAAGGGGGCGGGTCACCACAATGGACTTTGTGTAGAAATTATTATTGGGGCCCGAGCAGCGACCGCGGCGAGGTCCCTATTGTTTTTGTAGAAATTATTATTAGGGCCCGAGCAGCGACCGCTACGAGGTCCCCATTGTTTTTGTGGAAATTATTATTATTATTATTATTAGGGCCCGAGCAGTGACCTGTTTATTTTTTTTAAGCATTTTTGAAGGTGCGCCGCTACTTCGCGGATTTTCAGTTTTCGCGGGTGGTCTCGGTCCCCGTTAACCGCGATAACCGAGGGTTCACTGTACTCCATAAAATTTACAAAAAGCGAGGTGAAACACTCAACCAGAGCTGCTTTTTTTAACATTTCTCGAGGGCCATGGCGAGCCATTTCAAAAAAGCTGCACAACTAACGTATAAAATATTGATAAATTTGCTCGGCCTGATGTGTGTGCAAAGTTTTACAAGTTGTCGTTCATATTTAGAACCTCATAATCAGCTTTGTTTTATTGCCGAACAGTGCAATGCCACTCCCACAAAAACATCCAAGAAAATAACTTGTATTAGCTTTTACCAGTTGGTGGCGCTACTACTACGATGTAAAATAAGTTGGTAGATGTCTTCAGGGCTGAAGTATCCTCAAATGTGTACAACTTCGAGAAGATAGGATCATCTGAGTCATGTTGCCGGAGCTTTTGTTGCCACAGAGTACAATCGGACTTTTCAGCACCTTAATAGCCACGCCTTTTGCCAAAACGTCACAAAATTCGGCAGAGAGTAAGATCATTGTCTTGAGTCTTTTCTGACTAATTTTCAGTCGGATTCGTCAAAAGGGCACCGTGCAGTACGTGAAAATTAAAATAAAAACAAATTTTTGATTCCACTTGGCGGCACTGTGTGTATAACAAAATAATAACATTAAGATGTCTTCAGGTCGGGACGTTTTATTTACAGGTGAAGGTTTGGATTTTTAGGAGCATGTGCAGGGGAGTTATTAAGCATTCATTTATTTGTATTAGGTTCATTTTGTCTTCTTATTATTGATATTTGACTGATTCATTAAAAGCAGACAATTATGTTTTAGGTAAATTTTTTACCTGACATGTTTCGGCGAGTCTTTCGCCTTCTTCAGAGTGTCGCATGATGGTGTCTTGAGACCCGTCTTTATCAGCTGATGTTCCATGAGGGTGTGACTTACCTGTCAAAAAAATGAAAAATCAGAGCAGTAAAAGAACAAGCACAACATGAACATTACAAATCAGCAATCACTGACCACTGCAAAAGGGAAAACCACATCATGGACCGGGAGAAGGGCAGGGTCATCCGCACCGAAGAGAACAAACAACAGCGCTGGATCAGAGAGGCCATTGAGATCTGCAAGCGAGGCATAAAAACCATTAACAGAGACAAGGGAGCCTTCATCCTCTCTACCACCTGGAGCAGCATTTTGGCGGAGTGAACGGACAGCGGGGGGCGTGACTTGCCTTCATTCTTGTGACAGGTAAGTCACGCCCTCATGGAACATCAGCTGATAAAGACGGGTCACAAGACACCATCATGTGACACTCTGAAGAAGGCGAAAGACTTTCGTATTGTGACATGCTCAAGGCCTAAACACTCATCCGAGCAAATATAAGGTAGATTTTGTTCACCTGCCCGGAGAAAAACATCAACGAAAATAATTTGTATTTGTTTTAACCAGTTGGTGGCGCTACCACTGCGATCAAAAATAAGTTGGCAGCCGTCTTCAGGGCCTGAATATCCTCAAATGTGAAAGATTTCCAGAAGATGGATCATCTGAATCATTTTGCAGGAACTTTTTTTGCCACGGAGAATAATCAGACTCTGCGGCACCGTAATAGCCACGCCCTTTGAAGGAAAGTCATAAAAATAGGGATAGAGTAAGATCAATGTCTTGAGTCTTTTCTAGCCAATTTTCAATCGGATTCGTTAAAAGGGCACCGTGCAGTACGTCAAAATGTAAAAAATGATATTGATTGGCGCAAGGTGTATAACTGAATATAAACATATAGATGTCTTCAGGTACAGACTCTTTATGTACATGTGAAGTTTTGGATTTTTAGCAGCATGTGCAGGAGAGTTATTAAGCATTTTGTCCATTGCGGCGAAGGAAATCTTAAGTGAAAACTTTGAAGCCCCGCCCCCGTCATATAGTATTTCGGAAACAAAAAATTTTAGCCCCAGTGTTTGTCCCAGGTCTTCAGATGCTACAGACAGAATTTTAAGGCAATCAGATGAAGCCTTTAGGATCAGGGTGCAAAAGAATGACCCCTGTAAACATGCAAAAAAGGGCAAAAGTCGGACTTTCAAAAATTCATAACTCACTTCCTGTTCATATTAGACGTTAAAATATCAAATTTTTCGCCATGCCCGATGAGACTGCCAAGTTTGGTGAGTTTTTGTGCGTGTTTCGGGGGTCAAAAATGCGATCGAACAATCGGAAAAATAATAATAATAATAATTTCTACAAAAACAATAGGGACTTCGCAGCGGTCGCTGCTCAGGCCCTAATAATAATAATAATAATAATAATAAAAGTAATAATGTTTTCTACAAAAACAATAGGGACCTCGCCGCGGTCGCTGCTCGGGCCCCAATAATAATTTCGACACAAAGTCCATTGTGGTGACCCGCCCCCTTTTAAGTAAATTAAAAATGGCCGACTTCCTGTAAAACCTAGCTCATTGCTCCAAGAGACTTTTTTGTAGGTCTTGGTCTTATACATACAGTGAACCCTCGCTACTTCGCGGTTCACCTTTCGCGGGTTCAGTGCTTCGCGGGTCTAAAAAATATTCGGGGGCATTGTAGTTTCGCCGAGCGGCACGACGGGTCGCTGGAGAGATTAGACGGCCGGCGTGCGCCAAAGAAGAGCGTGGGCGAAGAGGAGAGTGGACGAAGAAGAGCACGTTCCCCCGGACACGATCGGTGCCGACGTTTCGCGCGGTTCGGACCGTACCAGAGCTCCGGCCGGCGTGCGTGGCAGTTAAGCCGTAGAGGAGCACCTTCCCCGGGCACGGGCGGTTCCAAGCGGCCCCTAAGTTTAACCGAATGGAAGCTCCGGTGGAGGAGGGCATGCTCACGTCACAGTAAGCCGAAGAGGAGCACCTTCCCCGGGCACGGGCGGTGCCAAGCGGCCCCTAAGTTTAACCGAATGGAAGCTCCGGGGGAGGAGGGCGGGCGTGTGTCACAGTTAAGCCAAATTGGAGCACCTCTTCTGCCCGGGCATGAGCGGAGCGCGAGGCTGTCAGTTATGAATGAATAAATGAATAAATAAATAAAGAATGCCACCTTTCATTTCAAAGGGCACACCGGACGGCGTACCAGCAGGTAAAAGTCGGAGTAATTAAATAAATACAAAAAGAATGGCTGGGGAATAAAAAAATAATAATTTGGTTTTTTTGTTATAACATGAATTTCACTCTCTCTCTCCCCGTATATATATATATATATATATATATATATATATTTATTATATATATTGTATATTTTTTTTAAGCATTTTTGAAGGTGCACCGCTACTTCGCGGATTTTCAGTTTTCGCGGGTGGTCTCGGTCCCCATTAACCGCGATAACCGAGGGTTCACTGTACTCCATAAAATTTACAAAAAGCGAGGTGAAACACTCAACCAGAGCTGCTTTTTTTAACATTTCTCGAGGGCCATGGCGAGCCATTTCAAAAAAGCTGCACAACTAACGTATAAAATATTGATAAATTTGCTCGGCCTGATGTGTGTGTAAAGTTTTACGAGTTGTCGTTCATATTTAGAACCTCATAATCAGCTTTGTTTTATTGCCGAACAGTGCAATGCCACTCCCACAATTTTTCACGAAAAATCACGAATTTCGTATTGTGACATCCTCATGGCCGAAACAGTCATCCGAGCATATATGAGGGCGACCTTGTTGAGTTGCACGGAGAAAAACATCCAAGAAAATAACTTGTATTAGCTTTTACCAGTTGGTGGCGCTACTACTACGATGTAAAATAAGTTGGTAGATGTCTTCAGGGCTGAAGTATCCTCAAATGTGTACAACTTCGAGAAGATAGGATCATCTGAGTCATGTTGCCGGAGCTTTTGTTGCCACAGAGTACAATCGGACTTTTCAGCACCGTAATAGCCACGCCTTTTGCCAAAACGTCACAAAATTCGGCAGAGAGTAAGATCATTGTCTTGAGTCTTTTCTGACTAATTTTCAGTCGGATTCGACAAAAGGGCACCGTGCAGTACGTGAAAATTAAAATAAAAACAAATTTTTGATTCCACTTGGCGGCGCTGTGTGTATAACAAAATAATAACATTAAGATGTCTTCAGGTCGGGACGTTTTATTTACAGGTGAAGGTTTGGATTTTTAGGAGCATGTGCAGGGGAGTTATTAAGCATTCATTTATTTGTATTAGGTTCATTTTGTCTTCTTATTATTGATATTTGACTGATTCATTAAAAGCAGACAATTATGTTTTAGGTTAATTTTTTCACTGACATGTTTCGGCGAGTCTTTCGCCTTCTTCAGAGTGTCGCATGATGGTGTCTTGAGCTGATGTTCCATGAGGGTGTGACTTACCTGTCAAAAAAATGAAAAAAATCAGAGCAGTAAAAGAACAAGCACAACATGAACATTACAAATCAGCAATCACTGACCACTGCAAAAGGGAAAACCACATCATGGACCGGGAGAAGGGCAGGGTCATCCGCACAGAAGAGAACAAACAACAGCGCTGGATCAGAGAGGCCATTGAGATCTGCAAGCGAGGCATAAAAACCATGAACAGAGACAAGGGAGCCTTCATCCTCTCTACCACCTGGACCAGCATCTTGGCGGAGTGAACGGACAGCGGGGGGCGTGACTTGCCTTCATTCTCGTGACAGGTAAGTCACGCCCTCATGGAACATCAGCTGATAAAGACGGGTCACAAGACACCATCATGTGACACTCTGAAGAAGGCGAAAGACTTTCGTATTGTGACATCCTCAAGGCCTAAACACTCATCCGAGCAAATATAAGGTAGATTTTGTTAACCTGCCCGGAGAAAAACATCAACGAAAATAATTTGTATTTGTTTTAACCAGTTGGTGGCGCTACCACTGCGATCAAAAATAAGTTGGCAGCCGTCTTCAGGGCCTGAATATCCTCAAATGTGAAAAATTTCGAGAAGATGGATCATCTGAATCATTTTGCAGGAACTTTTGTTGCCACGGAGAATAATCAGACTCTGCGGCACCGTAATAGCCACGCCCTTCGAAGGAAAGTCACAAAAATAGGGATAGAGTAAGATCAATGTCTTGAGTCTTTTCTAGCCAATTTTCAATCAGATTCATTAAAAGGGCACCGTGCAGTACGTCAAAATGTAAAAAATGATATTGATTGGCGCAAGGTGTATAACTGAATATAAACATATAGATGTCTTCAGGTACCGACTCTTTATGTACATGTGAAGTTTTGGATTTTTAGCAGCACGTGCAGGAGAGTTATTAAGCATTTTGTCCATTGCGGCGAAGGAAATCTTAAGTGAAAACTTTGAAGCCCCGCCCCCGTCATATAGTATTTCGGAAACAAAAATTTTTAGCCCCAGTGTTTGTCCCAGGTCTTAAGATGCTACAGACAGAATTTTAAGGCAATCAGATGAAGCCTTTAGGATCAGGGTGCAAAAGAATGACCCCTGTAAACATGCAAAAAAGGGCAAAAATCGGACTTTCAAAAATTCATAACTCACTTCCTGTTCATATTAGACGTTAAAATATCAAATTTTTCGCCATGCCCGATGAGACTGCCAAGTTTGGTGAGTTTTTGTGCATGTTTCGGGGGTCAAAAATGCGATCGAACAATCGGAAAAATAATAATAATAATAATTTCTACAAAAACAATAGGGACCTCGCCGCGGTCGCTGCTCGGGCCCCAATAATAATTTCTACACAAAGTCCATTGTGGTGACCCGCCCCCTTTTAAGTAAATTCAAAATGGCCGACTTCCTGTAAAACCTAGCTCATTGCTCCAAGAGACTTTTTTGTAGGTCTTGGTCTTATACATACAGTGAACCCTCGCTACTTCGCGGTTCACCTTTCGCGGGTTCAGTGCTTCGCGGGTCTAAAAAATATTCGGGGGCATTGTAGTTTCGCCGAGCGGCACGACGGGGCGCTGGAGCAGTTAGACGGCCGGCGTGCGCCGAAGAAGAGCGTGGGCGAAGAGGAGAGTGGACGAAGAAGAGCACGTTCCCCCGGACACGATCGGTGCCGACGTTTCGCGCGGTTCGGACCGTACCAGAGCTCCGGCCGGCGTGCGTGGCAGTTAAGCCGTAGAGGAGCACCTTCCCCGGGCACGGGCGGTTCCAAGCGGCCCCTAAGTTTAACCGAATGGAAGCTCCGGTGGAGGAGGGCATGCTCACGTCACAGTAAGCCGAAGAGGAGCACCTTCCCCGGGCACGGGCGGTGCCAAGCGGCCCCTAAGTTTAACCGAATGGAAGCTCCGGGGGAGGAGGGCGGGCGTGTGTCACAGTTAAGCCAAATTGGAGCACCTCTTCTGCCCGGGCATGAGCGGAGCGCGAGGCTGTCAGTTATGAATGAATAAATGAATAAATAAATAAAGAATGCCACCTTTCATTTCAAAGGGCACACCGGACGGCGTACCAGCAGGTAAAAGTCGGAGTAATTAAATAAATACAAAAAGAATGGCTGGGGAATAAAAAAATAATAATTTGGTTTTTTTGTTATAACATGAATTTCACTCTCTCTCTCCCCGTATATATATATATATATATATATATATATTTATTATATATATTGTATATTTTTTTTAAGCATTTTTGAAGGTGCACCGCTACTTCGCGGATTTTCAGTTTTCGCGGGTGGTCTCGGTCCCCATTAACCGCGATAACCGAGGGTTCACTGTACTCCATAAAATTTACAAAAAGCGAGGTGAAACACTCAACCAGAGCTGCTTTTTTTAACATTTCTCGAGGGCCATGGCGAGCCATTTCAAAAAAGCTGCACAACTAACGTATAAAATATTGATAAATTTGCTCGGCCTGATGTGTGTGTAAAGTTTTACGAGTTGTCGTTCATATTTAGAACCTCATAATCAGCTTTGTTTTATTGCCGAACAGTGCAATGCCACTCCCACAACTTTTCACGAAAAAGGACGAATTTCGTATTGTGACATCCTCATGGCCGAAACAGTCATCCGAGCATATATGAGGGCGACCTTGTTGAGTTGCACGGAGAAAAACATCCAAGAAAATAACTTGTATTAGCTTTTACCAGTTGGTGGCGCTACTACTACGATGTAAAATAAGTTGGTAGATGTCTTCAGGGCTGAAGTATCCTCAAATGTGTACAATTCGAGAAGATAGGATCATCTGAGTCATGTTGCCGGAGCTTTTGTTGCCACAGAGTACAATCGGACTTTTCAGCACCGTAATAGCCACGCCTTTTGCCAAAACGTCACAAAATTCGGCAGAGAGTAAGATCATTGTCTTGAGTCTTTTCTGACTAATTTTCAGTCGGATTCGACAAAAGGGCACCGTGCAGTACGTGAAAATTAAAATAAAAACAAATTTTTGATTCCACTTGGCGGCGCTGTGTGTATAACAAAATAATAACATTAAGATGTCTTCAGGTCGGGACGTTTTATTTACAGGTGAAGGTTTGGATTTTTAGGAGCATGTGCAGGGGAGTTATTAAGCATTCATTTATTTGTATTAGGTTCATTTTGTCTTCTTATTATTGATATTTGACTGATTCATTAAAAGCAGACAATTATGTTTTAGGTTAATTTTTTCACTGACATGTTTCGGCGAGTCTTTCGCCTTCTTCAGAGTGTCGCATGATGGTGTCTTGAGCTGATGTTCCATGAGGGTGTGACTTACCTGTCAAAAAAATGAAAAAAATCAGAGCAGTAAAAGAACAAGCACAACATGAACATTACAAATCAGCAATCACTGACCACTGCAAAAGGGAAAACCACATCATGGACCGGGAGAAGGGCAGGGTCATCCGCACAGAAGAGAACAAACAACAGCGCTGGATCAGAGAGGCCATTGAGATCTGCAAGCGAGGCATAAAAACCATGAACAGAGACAAGGGAGCCTTCATCCTCTCTACCACCTGGACCAGCATCTTGGCGGAGTGAACGGACAGCGGGGGGCGTGACTTGCCTTCATTCTCGTGACAGGTAAGTCACGCCCTCATGGAACATCAGCTGATAAAGACGGGTCACAAGACACCATCATGTGACACTCTGAAGAAGGCGAAAGACTTTCGTATTGTGACATCCTCAAGGCCTAAACACTCATCCGAGCAAATATAAGGTAGATTTTGTTAACCTGCCCGGAGAAAAACATCAACGAAAATAATTTGTATTTGTTTTAACCAGTTGGTGGCGCTACCACTGCGATCAAAAATAAGTTGGCAGCCGTCTTCAGGGCCTGAATATCCTCAAATGTGAAAAATTTCGAGAAGATGGATCATCTGAATCATTTTGCAGGAACTTTTGTTGCCACGGAGAATAATCAGACTCTGCGGCACCGTAATAGCCACGCCCTTCGAAGGAAAGTCACAAAAATAGGGATAGAGTAAGATCAATGTCTTGAGTCTTTTCTAGCCAATTTTCAATCAGATTCGTTAAAAGGGCACCGTGCAGTACGTCAAAATGTAAAAAATGATATTGATTGGCGCAAGGTGTATAACTGAATATAAACATATAGATGTCTTCAGGTACCGACTCTTTATGTACATGTGAAGTTTTGGATTTTTAGCAGCACGTGCAGGAGAGTTATTAAGCATTTTGTCCATTGCGGCGAAGGAAATCTTAAGTGAAAACTTTGAAGCCCCGCCCCCGTCATATAGTATTTCGGAAACAAAAATTTTTAGCCCCAGTGTTTGTCCCAGGTCTTAAGATGCTACAGACAGAATTTTAAGGCAATCAGATGAAGCCTTTAGGATCAGGGTGCAAAAGAATGACCCCTGTAAACATGCAAAAAAGGGCAAAAATCGGACTTTCAAAAATTCATAACTCACTTCCTGTTCATATTAGACGTTAAAATATCAAATTTTTCGCCATGCCCGATGAGACTGCCAAGTTTGGTGAGTTTTTGTGCATGTTTCGGGGGTCAAAAATGCGATCGAACAATCGGAAAAATAATAATAATAATAATTTCTACAAAAACAATAGGGACCTCGCCGCGGTCGCTGCTCGGGCCCCAATAATAATTTCTACACAAAGTCCATTGTGGTGACCCGCCCCCTTTTAAGTAAATTCAAAATGGCCGACTTCCTGTAAAACCTAGCTCATTGCTCCAAGAGACTTTTTTGTAGGTCTTGGTCTTATACATACAGTGAACCCTCGCTACTTCGCGGTTCACCTTTCGCGGGTTCAGTGCTTCGCGGGTCTAAAAAATATTCGGGGGCATTGTAGTTTCGCCGAGCGGCACGACGGGGCGCTGGAGCAGTTAGACGGCCGGCGTGCGCCGAAGAAGAGCGTGGGCGAAGAGGAGAGTGGACGAAGAGAGCACGTTCCCCCGGACACGATCGGTGGCGACGTTTCGCGCGGTTCGGACCGTACCAGAGCTCCGGCCGGCGTGCGTGGCAGTTAAGCCGTAGAGGAGCACCTTTCCCGGGCACGGGCGGTGCCAAGCGGCCCCTAAGTTTAACCGAATGGAAGCTCCGGAGGAGGAGGGCATGCTCGCGTCACAGTAAGCCGAAGAGGAGCACCTTCCCCGGGCACGGGCGGTTCCAAGCGGCCCCTAAGTTTAACCGAATGGAAGCTCCGCAGGAGGAGGGCATGCTCGCGTCACAGTAAGCCGAAGAGGAGCACCTTCCCCGGGCACGGGCGGTGCCAAGCGGCCCCTAAGTTTAACCGAATGGAAGCTCCGGGGGAGGAGGGCGGGCGTGTGTTACAGTGAAGCCGAATTGGAGCACCTCTTCTGCCCGGGCACGAGCGGAGCGCGAGGCTGTCAGTTATGAATGAATAAATAAATGAATAAATAAAGAATGCCACCTTTCATTTCACAGGGCACACCGGACGGCGTACCAGCAGGTAAAAGTCGGAGTAATTAAATAAATACAAAAAGAATGGTTGGGGAATAAAAAAATAATAAGTTTTAATAATAATTTGTTTTTTTTGTTATAACATGAATTTCACTCTCTGTCTCTCTCTCTCCCCCCGTATATATATATATATATATATATATATATATATATATATATATATATATATATATTATATATATTGTATATTTTTTTTAAGCATTTTTGAAGGTGCGCCGCTACTTCGCGGATTTTCAGTTTTTGCGGGTGGTCTCGGTCCCCATTAACCGCGATAACCGAGGGTTCACTGTACTCCATAAAATTTACAAAAAGCGAGGTGAAACACTCAACCAGGGCTGCTTTTTTGAACATTTCTCGAGGGCCATGGCGAGCCATTTCAAAAAAGCTGCACAACTAACGTATAAAATATTGATAAATTTGCTCGGCCTGATGTGTGTGTAAAGTTTCACGAGTTGTCGTTCATATTTAGAACCTCATAATCAGCTTTGTTTTATTGCCGAACAGTGCAATGCCACTCCCACAACTTTTCATGAAAAAGGACGAATTTCGTATTGGGACATCCTCATGGCCGAAACAGTCATCCGAGCATATATGAGGGCGACCTTGTTGAGTTGCACGGAGAAAAACATCCAAGAAAATAACTTGTATTAGCTTTTACCAGTTGGTGGCGCTACTACTACGATGAAAAATAAGTTGGTAGATGTCTTCAGGGCTTAAGTATCCTCAAATGTGTGCAACTTCGAGAAGATAGGATCACCTGAGTCATGTTGCTGGAGCTTTTGTTGCCACAGAGTACAATCGGACTTTTCAGCACCGTAATAGCCACGCCTTTTGCCAAAACGTCACAAAATTCGGCAGAGAGTAAGATCATTGTCTTGAGTCTTTTCTGACTAATTTTCAGTCGGATTCGTCGAAAGGGCACCGTGCAGTACGTGAAAATTAAAATAAAAACAAATTTTTGATTCCACTTGGCGGCACTGTGTGTATAACAAAATAATAACATTAAGATGTCTTCAGGTCGGGACGTTTTATTTACAGGTGAAGGTTTGGATTTTTAGGAGCATGTGCAGGGGAGTTATTAAGCATTCATTTATTTGTATTAGGTTCATTTTGTCTTCTTATTATTGATATTTGACTGATTCATTAAAAGCAGACAATTATGTTTTAGGTTAATTTTTTCACTGACATGTTTCGGCGAGTCTTTCGCCTTCTTCAGAGTGTCGCATGATGGTGTCTTGAGCTGATGTTCCATGAGGGTGTGACTTACCTGTCAAAAAAATGAAAAATCAGAGCAGTAAAAGAACAAGCACAACATGAACATTACAAATCAGCAATCACTGACCACTGCAAAAGGGAAAACCACATCATGGACCGGGAGAAGGGCAGGGTCATCCGCACCGAAGAGAACAAACAACAGCGCTGGATCAGAGAGGCCATTGAGATCTGCAAGCGAGGCATAAAAACCATGAACAGAGACAAGGGAGCCTTCATCCTCTCTACCACCTGGAGCAGCATTTTGGCGGAGTGAACGGACAGCGGGGGGCGTGACTTGCCTTCATTCTTGTGACAGGTAAGTCACGCCCTCATGGAACATCAGCTGATAAAGACGGGCCACAAGACACCATCATGTGACACTCTGAAGAAGGCGAAAGACTTTCGTATTGTGACATCCTCAAGGCCTAAACACTCATCCGAGCAAATGTAAGGTAGATTTTGTTAACCTGCCCGGAGAAAAAAATCAACGAAAATAATTTGTATTTGTTTTAACCAGTTGGTGGCGCTACCACTGCGATCAAAAATAAGTTGGCAGCCGTCTTCAGGGCCTGAATATCCTCAAATGTGAAAAATTTCGAGAAGATGGATCATCTGAATCATTTTGCAGGAACTTTTGTTGCCACGGAGAATAATCAGACTCTGCGGCACCGTAATAGCCACGCCCTTCGAAGGAAAGTCACAAAAATAGGGATAGAGTAAGATCAATGTCTTGAGTCTTTTCTAGCCAATTTTCAATCAGATTCGTTAAAAGGGCACCGTGCAGTACGTCAAAATGTAAAAAATGATATTGATTGGCGCAAGGTGTATAACTGAATATAAACATATAGATGTCTTCAGGTACAGACTCTTTATGTACATGTGAAGTTTTGGATTTTTAGCAGCATGTGCAGGAGAGTTATTAAGCATTTTGTCCATTGCGGCGAAGGAAATCTTAAGTGAAAACTTTGATGCCCCGCCCCCGTCATATAGTATTTCGGAAACAAAAAATTTTAGCCCCAGTGTTTGTGCCAGGTCTTCAGATGCTACAGACAGAATTTTAAGGCAATCAGATGAAGCCTTTAGGATCAGGGTGCAAAAGAATGACCCCTGTAAACATGCAAAAAAGGGCAAAAGTCGGACTTTCAAAAATTCATAACTCACTTCCTGTTCATATTAGACGTTAAAATATCAAATTTTTCGCCATGCCCGATGAGACTGCCAAGTTTGGTGAGTTTTTGTGCATGTTTCGGGGGTCAAAAATGCGATCGAACAATCGGAAAAATAATAATAATAATTTCTACAAAAACAATAGGGACTTCGCAGCGGTCGCTGCTCAGGCCCTAATAATAATAATAATAATAATAATAAAAGTAATAATATTTTCTACAAAAACAATAGGGACCTCGCCGCGGTCGCTGCTCGGGCCCCAATAATAATTTCTACACAAAGTCCATTGTGGTGACCCGCCCCCTTTTAAGTAAATTCAAAATGGCCGACTTCCTGTAAAACCTAGCTCATTGCTCCAAGAGACTTTTTTGTAGGTCTTGGTCTTATACATACAGTGAACCCTCGCTACTTCGCGGTTCACCTTTCGCAGGTTCAGTGCTTCGCGGGTCTAAAAAATATTCGGGGGCATTGTAGTTTCGCCGAGCGGCACGACGGGGCGCTGGAGCGGTTAGACGGCCGGCGTGCGCCGAAGAAGAGCGTGGGCGAAGAGGAGAGTGGACGAAGAAGAGCACGTTCCCCCGGACACGATCGGTGGCGACGTTTCGCGCGGTTCGGACCGTACCAGAGCTCCGGCCAGCGTGCGTGGCAGTTAAGCCGTAGAGGAGCACCTTCCCCGGGCACGGGCGGTGCCAAGCGGCCCCTAAGTTTAACCGAATGGAAGCTCCGGAGGAGGAGGGCATGCTCGCGTCACAGTAAGCCGAAGAGGAGCACCTTCCCCGGGCACGGGCGGTTCCAAGCGGCCCCTAAGTTTAACCGAATGGAAGCTCCGGAGGAGGAGGGCATGCTCGCGTCACAGTAAGCCGAAGAGGAGCATCTACCCCGGGCACGGGCGGTGCCAAGCGGCCCCTAAGTTTAACCGAATGGAAGCTCCGGACGGAGGAGGACGGGCGTGTGTCACAGTTAAGCCAAATTGGAGCACCTCTTCTGCCCGGGCACGAGCGGATGCGCGAGGCTGTCAGTTATGAATGAATAAATGAATAAATAAATAAAGAATGCCACCTTTCATTTCACAGGGCACACCGGACGGCGTACCAGCAGGTAAAAGTCGGAGTAATTAAATAAATACAAAAAGAATGGCTGGGGAATAAAAAAATAATACGTTTTAATAATAATTTGGTTTTTTTGTTATAACATGAATTTCACTCTCTCTCTCCCCGTATATATATATATATATATATATATATATATATATATATATATATATATATATATATATATATATATATATATATATATATATTTATGATATATATTGTATATTTTTTTTAAGCATTTTTGAAGGTGCGCCGCTACTTCGCGGATTTTCAGTTTTCGCGGGTGGTCTCGGTCCCCATTAACCGCGATAACCGAGGGTTCACTGTACTCCATAAAATTTACAAAAAGCGAGGTGAAACACTCAACCAGAGCTGCTTTTTTTTAACATTTCTCGAGGGCCATGGCGAGCCATTTCAAAAAAGCTGCACAACTAACGTATAAAATATTGATAAATTTGCTCGGCCTGATGTGTGTGTAAAGTTTTACGAGTTGTCGTTCATATTTAGAACCTCATAATCAGCTTTATTTTATTGCCGAACAGTGCAATGCCACTCCCACAACTTTTCACGAAAAATCACGAATTTCGTATTGTGACATCCTCATGGCCGAAACAGTCATCCGAGCATATATGAGGGCGACCTTGTTGAGTTGCACGGAGAAAAACATCCAAGAAAATAACTTGTATTAGCTTTTACCAGTTGGTGGCGCTACTACTACGATGTAAAATAAGTTGGTAGATGTCTTCAGGGCTGAAGTATCCTCAAATGTGTACAACTTCGAGAAGATAGGATCATCTGAGTCATGTTGCCGGAGCTTTTGTTGCCACAGAGTACAATCGGACTTTTCAGCACCTTAATAGCCACGCCTTTTGCCAAAACGTCACAAAATTCGGCAGAGAGTAAGATCATTGTCTTGAGTCTTTTCTGACTAATTTTCAGTCGGATTCGTCAAAAGGGCACCGTGCAGTACGTGAAAATTAAAATAAAAACAAATTTTTGATTCCACTTGGCGGCACTGTGTGTATAACAAAATAATAACATTAAGATGTCTTCAGGTCGGGACGTTTTATTTACAGGTGAAGGTTTGGATTTTTAGGAGCATGTGCAGGGGAGTTATTAAGCATTCATTTATTTGTATTAGGTTCATTTTGTCTTCTTATTATTGATATTTGACTGATTCATTAAAAGCAGACAATTATGTTTTAGGTTAATTTTTTACCTGACATGTTTCGGCGAGTCTTTCGCCTTCTTCAGAGTGTCGCATGATGGTGTCTTGAGACCCGTCTTTATCAGCTGATGTTCCATGAGGGTGTGACTTACCTGTCAAAAAAATGAAAAATCAGAGCAGTAAAAGAACAAGCACAACATGAACATTACAAATCAGCAATCACTGACCACTGCAAAAGGGAAAACCACATCATGGACCGGGAGAAGGGCAGGGTCATCCGCACCGAAGAGAACAAACAACAGCGCTGGGCGCTGTTGTTTGTTCTCTTCGGTGCGGATGACCCCTGCCCTTCTCCCCCGTCCCCATGATGTGGTTTTCCCCTTTTGCAGTGGTCAGTGATTGCTGATTTGTATATGTTTCATGTTGTGCTTGTTCTTTTACTGCTTGATTTTTCATTTTTTGACAGGTAAGTCACACCCCTCATGGAACATCAGCTACCACAGACACCATCATGCGACACTCTGAAGAAGGCGAAAGACTTTCGTATTGTGACATCCTCAAGGCCTAAACACTCATCCGAGCAAATATAAGGTAGATTTTGTTAACCTGCCCGGAGAAAAACATCAACGAAAATAATTTGTATTTGTTTTAACCAGTTGGTGGCGCTACCACTGCGATCAAAAATAAGTTGGCAGCCGTCTTCAGGGCCTGAATATCCTCAAATGTGAAAAATTTCGAGAAGATGGATCATCTGAATCATTTTGCAGGAACTTTTGTTGCCACGGAGAATAATCAGACTCTGCGGCACCGTAATAGCCACGCCCTTCGAAGGAAAGTCACAAAAATAGGGATAGAGTAAGATCAATGTCTTGAGTCTTTTCTAGCCAATTTTCAATCAGATTCGTTAAAAGGGCACCGTGCAGTACGTCAAAATGTAAAAAATGATATTGATTGGCGCAAGGTGTATAACTGAATATAAACATATAGATGTCTTCAGGTACCGACTCTTTATGTACATGTGAAGTTTTGGATTTTTAGCAGCACGTGCAGGAGAGTTATTAAGCATTTTGTCCATTGCGGCGAAGGAAATCTTAAGTGAAAACTTTGAAGCCCCGCCCCCGTCATATAGTATTTCGGAAACAAAAATTTTTAGCCCCAGTGTTTGTCCCAGGTCTTAAGATGCTCCAGACAGAATTTTAAGGCAATCAGATGAAGCCTTTAGGATCAGGGTGCAAAAGAATGACCCCTGTAAACATGCAAAAAAGGGCAAAAATCGGACTTTCAAAAATTCATAACTCACTTCCTGTTCATATTAGACGTTAAAATATCAAATTTTTCGCCATGCCCGATGAGACTGCCAAGTTTGGTGAGTTTTTGTGCATGTTTCGGGGGTCAAAAATGCGATCGAACAATCGGAAAAATAATAATAATAATAATTTCTACAAAAACAATAGGGACCTCGCCGCGGTCGCTGCTCGGGCCCCAATAATAATTTCTACACAAAGTCCATTGTGGTGACCCGCCCCCTTTTAAGTAAATTCAAAATGGCCGACTTCCTGTAAAACCTAGCTCATTGCTCCAAGAGACTTTTTTGTAGGTCTTGGTCTTATACATACAGTGAACCCTCGCTACTTCGCGGTTCACCTTTCGCGGGTTCAGTGCTTCGCGGGTCTAAAAAATATTCGGGGGCATTGTAGTTTCGCCGAGCGGCACGACGGGGCGCTGGAGCAGTTAGACGGCCGGCGTGCGCCGAAGAAGAGCGTGGGCGAAGAGGAGAGTGGACGAAGAGAGCACGTTCCCCCGGACACGATCGGTGGCGACGTTTCGCGCGGTTCGGACCGTACCAGAGCTCCGGCCGGCGTGCGTGGCAGTTAAGCCGTAGAGGAGCACCTTCCCCGGGCACGGGCGGTGCCAAGCGGCCCCTAAGTTTAACCGAATGGAAGCTCCGGAGGAGGAGGGCATGCTCGCGTCACAGTAAGCCGAAGAGGAGCACCTTCCCCGGGCACGGGCGGTTCCAAGCGGCCCCTAAGTTTAACCGAATGGAAGCTCCGCAGGAGGAGGGCATGCTCGCGTCACAGTAAGCCGAAGAGGAGCACCTTCCCCGGGCACGGGCGGTGCCAAGCGGCCCCTAAGTTTAACCGAATGGAAGCTCCGGGGGAGGAGGGCGGGCGTGTGTCACAGTGAAGCCGAATTGGAGCACCTCTTCTGCCCGGGCACGAGCGGAGCGCGAGGCTGTCAGTTATGAATGAATAAATGAATGAATAAATAAAGAATGCCACCTTTCATTTCACAGGGCACACCGGACGGCGTACCAGCAGGTAAAAGTCGGAGTAATTAAATAAATACAAAAAGAATGGTTGGGGAATAAAAAAATAATAAGTTTTAATAATAATTTGTTTTTTTTGTTATAACATGAATTTCACTCTCTGTCTCTCTCTCTCCCCCCGTATATATATATATATATATATATATATATATATATATATATATATATATATATTTATATATTTATTATATATATTGTATATTTTTTTTAAGCATTTTTGAAGGTGCGCCGCTACTTCGCGGATTTTCAGTTTTTGCGGGTGGTCTCGGTCCCCATTAACCGCGATAACCGAGGGTTCACTGTACTCCATAAAATTTACAAAAAACGAGGTGAAACACTCAACCAGGGCTGCTTTTTTGAACATTTCTCGAGGGCCATGGCGAGCCATTTCAAAAAAGCTGCACAACTAACGTATAAAATATTGATAAATTTGCTCGGCCTGATGTGTGTGTAAAGTTTCACGAGTTGTCGTTCATATTTAGAACCTCATAATCAGCTTTGTTTTATTGCCGAACAGTGCAATGCCACTCCCACAACTTTTCATGAAAAAGGACGAATTTCGTATTGTGACATCCTCATGGCCGAAACAGTCATCCGAGCATATATGAGGGCGACCTTGTTGAGTTGCACGGAGAAAAACATCCAAGAAAATAACTTGTATTAGCTTTTACCAGTTGGTGGCGCTACTACTACGATGAAAAATAAGTTGGTAGATGTCTTCAGGGCTTAAGTATCCTCAAATGTGTGCAACTTCGAGAAGATAGGATCACCTGAGTCATGTTGCAGGAGCTTTTGTTGCCACAGAGTACAATCGGACTTTTCAGCACCGTAATAGCCACGCCTTTTGCCAAAACGTCACAAAATTCGGCAGAGAGTAAGATCATTGTCTTGAGTCTTTTCTGACTAATTTTCAGTCGGATTCGTCGAAAGGGCACCGTGCAGTACGTGAAAATTAAAATAAAAACAAATTTTTGATTCCACTTGGCGGCACTGTGTGTATAACAAAATAATAACATTAAGATGTCTTCAGGTCGGGACGTTTTATTTACAGGTGAAGGTTTGGATTTTTAGGAGCATGTGCAGGGGAGTTATTAAGCATTCATTTATTTGTATTAGGTTCATTTTGTCTTCTTATTATTGATATTTGACTGATTCATTAAAAGCAGACAATTATGTTTTAGGTTAATTTTTTACCTGACATGTTTCGGCGAGTCTTTCGCCTTCTTCAGAGTGTCGCATGATGGTGTCTTGAGACCCGTCTTTATCAGCTGATGTTCCATGAGGGTGTGACTTACCTGTCAAAAAAATGAAAAATCAGAGCAGTAAAAGAACAAGCACAACATGAACATTACAAATCAGCAATCACTGACCACTGCAAAAGGGAAAACCACATCATGGACCGGGAGAAGGGCAGGGTCATCCGCACCGAAGAGAACAAACAACAGCGCTGGATCAGAGAGGCCATTGAGATCTGCAAGCGAGGCATAAAAACCATGAACAGAGACAAGGGAGCCTTCATCCTCTCTACCACCTGGAGCAGCATTTTGGCGGAGTGAACGGACAGCGGGGGGCGTGACTTGCCTTCATTCTTGTGACAGGTAAGTCACGCCCTCATGGAACATCAGCTGATAAAGACGGGCCACAAGACACCATCATGTGACACTCTGAAGAAGGCGAAAGACTTTCGTATTGTGACATCCTCAAGGCCTAAACACTCATCCGAGCAAATGTAAGGTAGATTTTGTTAACCTGCCCGGAGAAAAAAATCAACGAAAATAATTTGTATTTGTTTTAACCAGTTGGTGGCGCTACCACTGCGATCAAAAATAAGTTGGCAGCCGTCTTCAGGGCCTGAATATCCTCAAATGTGAAAAATTTCGAGAAGATGGATCATCTGAATCATTTTGCAGGAACTTTTGTTGCCACGGAGAATAATCAGACTCTGCGGCACCGTAATAGCCACGCCCTTCGAAGGAAAGTCACAAAAATAGGGATAGAGTAAGATCAATGTCTTGAGTCTTTTCTAGCCAATTTTCAATCAGATTCGTTAAAAGGGCACCGTGCAGTACGTCAAAATGTAAAAAATGATATTGATTGGCGCAAGGTGTATAACTGAATATAAACATATAGATGTCTTCAGGTACAGACTCTTTATGTACATGTGAAGTTTTGGATTTTTAGCAGCATGTGCAGGAGAGTTATTAAGCATTTTGTCCATTGCGGCGAAGGAAATCTTAAGTGAAAACTTTGATGCCCCGCCCCCGTCATATAGTATTTCGGAAACAAAACATTTTAGCCCCAGTGTTTGTGCCAGGTCTTCAGATGCTACAGACAGAATTTTAAGGCAATCAGATGAAGCCTTTAGGATCAGGGTGCAAAAGAATGACCCCTGTAAACATGCAAAAAAGGGCAAAAGTCGGACTTTCAAAAATTCATAACTCACTTCCTGTTCATATTAGACGTTAAAATATCAAATTTTTCGCCATGCCCGATGAGACTGCCAAGTTTGGTGAGTTTTTGTGCATGTTTCGGGGGTCAAAAATGCGATCGAACAATCGGAAAAATAATAATAATAATTTCTACAAAAACAATAGGGACTTCGCAGCGGTCGCTGTTCAGGCCCTAATAATAATAATAATAATAATAATAAAAGTAATAATATTTTCTACAAAAACAATAGGGACCTCGCCGCGGTCGCTGCTCGGGCCCCAATAATAATTTCTACACAAAGTCCATTGTGGTGACCCGCCCCCTTTTAAGTAAATTCAAAATGGCCGACTTCCTGTAAAACCTAGCTCATTGCTCCAAGAGACTTTTTTGTAGGTCTTGGTCTTATACATACAGTGAACCCTCGCTACTTCGCGGTTCACCTTTCGCAGGTTCAGTGCTTCGCGGGTCTAAAAAATATTCGGGGGCATTGTAGTTTCGCCGAGCGGCACGACGGGGCGCTGGAGCGGTTAGACGGCCGGCGTGCGCCGAAGAAGAGCGTGGGCGAAGAGGAGAGTGGACGAAGAAGAGCACGTTCCCCCGGACACGATCGGTGGCGACGTTTCGCGCGGTTCGGACCGTACCAGAGCTCCGGCCAGCGTGCGTGGCAGTTAAGCCGTAGAGGAGCACCTTCCCCGGGCACGGGCGGTGCCAAGCGGCCCCTAAGTTTAACCGAATGGAAGCTCCGGAGGAGGAGGGCATGCTCGCGTCACAGTAAGCCGAAGAGGAGCACCTTCCCCGGGCACGGGCGGTTCCAAGCGGCCCCTAAGTTTAACCGAATGGAAGCTCCGGAGGAGGAGGGCATGCTCGCGTCACAGTAAGCCGAAGAGGAGCACCTACCCCGGGCACGGGCGGTGCCAAGCGGCCCCTAAGTTTAACCGAATGGAAGCTCCGGACGGAGGAGGACGGGCGTGTGTCACAGTTAAGCCAAATTGGAGCACCTCTTCTGCCCGGGCACGAGCGAAGCGCGAGGCTGTCAGTTATGAATGAATAAATGAATAAATAAATAAAGAATGCCACCTTTCATTTCACAGGGCACACCGGACGGCGTACCAGCAGGTAAAAGTCGGAGTAATTAAATAAATACAAAAAGAATGGCTGGGGAATAAAAAAATAATACGTTTTAATAATAATTTGGTTTTTTTGTTATAACATGAATTTCACTCTCTCTCTCCCCGTATATATATATATATATATATATATATATATATATATATATATATATATATATATATGTATATATATATTTATATATTTATATATTTATGATATATATTGTATATTTTTTTTAAGCATTTTTGAAGGTGCGCCGCTACTTCGCGGATTTTCAGTTTTCGCGGGTGGTCTCGGTCCCCATTAACCGCGATAACCGAGGGTTCACTGTACTCCATAAAATTTACAAAAAGCGAGGTGAAACACTCAACCAGAGCTGCTTTTTTTTAACATTTCTCGAGGGCCATGGCGAGCCATTTCAAAAAAGCTGCACAACTAACGTATAAAATATTGATAAATTTGCTCGGCCTGATGTGTGTGTAAAGTTTTACGAGTTGTCGTTCATATTTAGAACCTCATAATCAGCTTTGTTTTATTGCCGAACAGTGCAATGCCACTCCCACAACTTTTCACGAAAAATCACGAATTTCGTATTGTGACATCCTCATGGCCGAAACAGTCATCCGAGCATATATGAGGGCGACCTTGTTGAGTTGCACGGAGAAAAACATCCAAGAAAATAACTTGTATTAGCTTTTACCAGTTGGTGGCGCTACTACTACGATATAAAATAAGTTGGTAGATGTCTTCAGGGCTGAAGTATCCTCAAATGTGTACAACTTCGAGAAGATAGGATGATCTGAGTCATGTTGCCGGAGCTTTTGTTGCCACAGAGTACAATCGGACTTTTCAGCACCTTAATAGCCACGCCTTTTGCCAAAACGTCACAAAATTCGGCAGAGAGTAAGATCATTGTCTTGAGTCTTTTCTGACTAATTTTCAGTCGGATTCGTCAAAAGGGCACCGTGCAGTACGTGAAAATTAAAATAAAAACAAATTTTTGATTCCACTTGGCGGCACTGTGTGTATAACAAAATAATAACATTAAGATGTCTTCAGGTCGGGACGTTTTATTTACAGGTGAAGGTTTGGATTTTTAGGAGCATGTGCAGGGGAGTTATTAAGCATTCATTTATTTGTATTAGGTTCATTTTGTCTTCTTATTATTGATATTTGACTGATTCATTAAAAGCAGACAATTATGTTTTAGGTTAATTTTTTACCTGACATGTTTCGGCGAGTCTTTCGCCTTCTTCAGAGTGTCGCATGATGGTGTCTTGAGACCCGTCTTTATCAGCTGATGTTCCATGAGGGTGTGACTTACCTGTCAAAAAAATGAAAAATCAGAGCAGTAAAAGAACAAGCACAACATGAACATTACAAATCAGCAATCACTGACCACTGCAAAAGGGAAAACCACATCATGGACCGGGAGAAGGGCAGGGTCATCCGCACCGAAGAGAACAAACAACAGCGCTGGATCAGAGAGGCCATTGAGATCTGCAAGCGAGGCATAAAAACCATGAACAGAGACAAGGGAGCCTTCATCCTCTCTACCACCTGGACCAGCATCTTGGCGGAGTGAACGGACAGCGGGGGGCGTGACTTGCCTTCATTCTTGTGACAGGTAAGTCACGCCCTCATGGAACATCAGCTGATAAAGGCGGGTCACAAGACACCATCATGTGACACTCTGAAGAAGGCGAAAGACTTTCGTATTGTGACATGCTCAAGGCCTAAACACTCATCCGAGCAAATATAAGGTAGATTTTGTTAACCTGCCCGGAGAAAAACATCAACGAAAATAATTTGTATTTGTTTTAACCAGTTGGTGGCGCTACCACTGCGATCAAAAATAAGTTGGCAGCCGTCTTCAGGGCCTGAATATCCTCAAATGTGAAAAATTTCCAGAAGATGGATCATCTGAATCATTTTGCAGGAACTTTTGTTGCCACGGAGAATAATCAGACTCTGCGGCACCGTAATAGCCACGCCCTTTGAAGGAAAGTCATAAAAATAGGGATAGAGTAAGATCAATGTCTTGAGTCTTTTCTAGCCAATTTTCAGTCGGATTCGTTAAAAGGGCACCGTGCAGTACGTCAAAATGTAAACATTTATATTGATTGGCGCAAGGTGTATAACTGAATATTAACATATAGATGTCTTCAGGTACCGACTCTTTATGTACATGTGAAGTTTTGGATTTTTAGCAGCACGGGCAGGAGAGTTATTAAGCATTTTGTCCATTGCGGCGAAGGAAATCTTAAGTGAAAACTTTGAAGCCCCGCCCCCGTCATATAGTATTTCGGGAACAAAAAATTTTAGCCCCAGTGTTTGTCCCAGGTCTTAAGATGCTCCAGACAGAACTTTAAGGCAATCAGATGAAGCCTTTAGGATCAGGGTGCAAAAGAATGACCCCTGTAAACATGCAAAAAAGGGCAAAAGTCGGACTTTCAAAAATTCATAACTCACTTCCTGTTCATATTAGACGTTAAAAAATATCAAATTTTTCGCCATGCCCGATGAGACTGCCAAGTTTGGTGAGTTTTTGTGCATGTTTCGGGGGTCAAAAATGCGATCGAACAATCGGAAAAATAATAATAATAATAATTTCTACAAAAACAATAGGGACTTCGCAGCGGTCGCTGCTCAGGCCCTAATAATAATAATAATCATAATAATAATAATAATAAAAGTAATAATATTTTCTACAAAAACAATAGGGACCTCGCCGCGGTCGCTGCTCGGGCCCCAATAATAATTTCTACACAAAGTCCATTGTGGAGACCCGCCCCCTTTTAAGTAAATTCAAAATGGCCGACTTCCTGTAAAACCTAGCTCATTGCTCCAAGAGACTTTTTTGTAGGTCTTGGTCTTATACATACAGTGAACCCTCGCTACTTCGAGGTTCACCTTTCGCGGGTTCAGTGCTTCGCGGGTCTAAAAAATATTCGGGGGCATTGTAGTTTCGCCGAGCGGCACGACGGGGCGCTGGAGCGGTTAGACGGCCGGCGTGCGCCGAAGAAGAGCGTGGGCGAAGAGGAGAGTGGACGAAGAAGAGCACGTTCCCCCGGACACGATCGGTGGCGACGTTTCGCGCGGTTCGGACCGTACCAGAGCTCCGGCCGGCGTGCGTGGCAGTTAAGCCGTAGAGGAGCACCTTCCCCGGGCACGGGCGGTTCCAAGCGGCCCCTGAGTTTAACCGAATGGAAGCTCCGGAGGAGGAGGGCATGCTCGCGTCACAGTAAGCCGAAGAGGAGCACCTTCCCCGGGCACGGGCGGTTCCAAGCGGCCCCTAAGTTTAACCGAATGGAAGCTCCGGAGGAGGAGGGCATGCTCGCGTCACAGTAAGCCGAAGAGGAGCACCTTCCCCGGGCACGGGCGGTGCCAAGCGGCCCCTAAGTTTAACCGAATGGAAGCTCCGGGGGAGGAGGGCGAGCGTGTGTCACAGTTAAGCCGAATTGGAGCACCTCTTCTGCCGGGCACAAGCGGAGCGCGAGGCTGTCAGTTATGAATGAATAAATGAATAAATAAATAAAGAATGCCACCTTTCATTTCACAGGGCACACCGGACGGCGTACCAGCAGGTAAAAGTCGGAGTAATTAAATAAATACAAAAAGAATGGTTGGGGAATAAAAAAATAATAAGTTTTAATAATAATTTTTTTTTTTTGTTATAACATGAATTTCACTCTCTCTCTCTCTCTCTCCCCCCGTATATATATATATATATATATATATATATATATATATATATATATATATTTATATATTTATTATATATTTTTTTTAAGCATTTTTGAAGGTGCGCCGCTACTTCGCGGATTTTCAGTTTTCGCGGGTGGTCTCGGTCCCCATTAACCGCGATAACCGAGGGTTCACTGTACTCCATAAAATTTACAAAAAGCGAGGTGAAACACTCAACCAGGGCTGCTTTTTTGAACATTTCTCGAGGGCCATGGCGAGCCATTTCAAAAAAGCTGCACAACTAACGTATAAAATATTGATAAATTTGCTCGGCCTGATGTGTGTGTAAAGTTTCACGAGTTGTCGTTCATATTTAGAACCTCATAATCAGCTTTGTTTTATTGCCGAACAGTGCAATGCCACTCCCACAACTTTTCATGAAAAAGGACGAATTTCGTATTGTGACATCCTCATGGCCGAAACAGTCATCCGAGCATATATGAGGGCGACCTTGTTGAGTTGCACGGAGAAAAACATCCAAGAAAATAACTTGTATTAGCTTTTACCAGTTGGGGGCGCTACTACTACGATGAAAAATAAGTTGGTAGATGTCTTCAGGGCTGAAGTATCCTCAAATGTGTGCAACTTCGAGAAGATAGGATCATCTGAGTCATGTTGCTGGAGCTTTTGTTGCCACAGAGTACAATCGGACTTTTCAGCACCGTAATAGCCACGCCTTTTGCCAAAACGTCACAAAATTCGGCAGAGAGTAAGATCATTGTCTTGAGTCTTTTCTGACTAATTTTCAGTCGGATTCGTCGAAAGGGCACCGTGCAGTACGTGACAATTAAAATAAAAACAAATTTTTGATTCCACTTGGCGGCACTGTGTGTATAACAAAATAATAACATTAAGATGTCTTCAGGTCGGGACGTTTTATTTACAGGTGAAGGTTTGGATTTTTAGGAGCATGTGCAGGGGAGTTATTAAGCATTCATTTATTTGTATTAGGTTCATTTTGTCTTCTTATTATTGATATTTGACTGATTCATTAAAAGCAGACAATTATGTTTTAGGTTAATTTTTTACCTGACATGTTTCGGCGAGTCTTTCGCCTACTTCAGAGTGTCGCATGATGGTGTCTTGAGCTGATGTTCCATGAGGGTGTGACTTACCTGTCAAAAAAATGAAAAAAATCAGAGCAGTAAAAGAACAAGCACAACATGAACATTACAAATCAGCAATCACTGACCACTGCAAAAGGGAAAACCACATCATGGACCGGGAGAAGGGCAGGGTCATCCGCACAGAAGAGAACAGACAACAGCGCTGGATCAGAGAGGCCATTGAGATCTGCAAGCGAGGCATAAAAACCATGAACAGAGACAAGGGAGCCTTCATCCTCTCTACCACCTGGACCAGCATCTTGGCGGAGTGAACGGACAGCGGGGGGCGTGACTTGCCTTCATTCTTGTGACAGGTAAGTCACGCCCTCATGGAACATCAGCTGATAAAGGCGGGTCACAAGACACCATCATGTGACACTCTGAAGAAGGCGAAAGACTTTCGTATTGTGACATGCTCAAGGCCTAAACACTCATCCGAGCAAATATAAGGTAGATTTTGTTAACATGCCCGGAGAAAAACATCAACGAAAATAATTTATATTTGTTTTAACCAGTTGGTGGCGCTACTACTGCGATCAAAAATAAGTTGGCAGCCGTCTTCAGGGCCTGAATATCCTCAAATGTGAAAAATTTCGAGAAGATGGATCATCTGAATCATTTTGCAGGAACTTTTGTTGCCACGGAGAATAATCAGACTCTGCGGCACCGTAATAGCCACGCCCTTCGAAGGAAAGTCACAAAAATAGGGATAGAGTAAGATCAATGTCTTGAGTCTTTTCTAGCCAATTTTCAATCAGATTCGTTAAAAGGGCACCGTGCAGTACGTCAAAATGTAAAAAATGATATTGATTGGCGCAAGGTGTATAACTGAATATAAACATATAGATGTCTTCAGGTACAGACTCTTTATGTACATGTGAAGTTTTGGATTTTTAGCAGCATGTGCAGGAGAGTTATTAAGCATTTTGTCCATTGCGGCGAAGGAAATCTTAAGTGAAAACTTTGATGCCCCGCCCCCGTCATATAGTATTTCGGAAACAAAAATTTTTAGCCCCAGTGTTTGTCCCAGGTCTTCAGATGCTACAGACAGAATTTTAAGGCAATCAGATGAAGCCTTTAGGATCAGGGTGCAAAAGAATGACCCCTGTAAACATGCAAAAAAGGGCAAAAGTCGGACTTTCAAAAATTCATAACTCACTTCCTGTTCATATTAGACGTTAAAATATCAAATTTTTCGCCATGCCCGATGAGTCTGCCAGGTTTGGTGAGTTTTTGTGCATGTTTCGGGGGTCAAAAATGCGATCGAACAATCGGAAAAATAATAATAATAATTTCTACAAAAACAATAGGGACTTCGCAGCGGTCGCTGCTCAGGCCCTAATAATAATAATAATAATAATAATAAAAGTAATAATATTTTCTACAAAAACAATAGGGACCTCGCCGCGGTCGCTGCTCGGGCCCCAATAATAATTTCTACACAAAGTCCATTGTGGTGACCCGCCCCCTTTTAAGTAAATTCAAAATGGCCGACTTCCTGTAAAACCTAGCTCATTGCTCCAAGAGACTTTTTTGTAGGTCTTGGTCTTATACATACAGTGAACCCTCGCTACTTCGCGGTTCACCTTTCGCAGGTTCAGTGCTTCGCGGGTCTAAAAAATATTCGGGGGCATTGTAGTTTCGCCGAGCGGCACGACGGGGCGCTGGAGCGGTTAGACGGCCGGCGTGCGCCGAAGAAGAGCGTGGGCGAAGAGGAGAGTGGACGAAGAAGAGCACGTTCCCCCGGACACGATCGGTGGCGACGTTTCGCGCGGTTCGGACCGTACCAGAGCTCCGGCCAGCGTGCGTGGCAGTTAAGCCGTAGAGGAGCACCTTCCCCGGGCACGGGCGGTGCCAAGCGGCCCCTAAGTTTAACCGAATGGAAGCTCCGGAGGAGGAGGGCATGCTCGCGTCACAGTAAGCCGAAGAGGAGCACCTTCCCCGGGCACGGGCGGTTCCAAGCGGCCCCTAAGTTTAACCGAATGGAAGCTCCGGAGGAGGAGGGCATGCTCGCGTCACAGTAAGCCGAAGAGGAGCACCTTCCCCGGGCACGGGCGGTGCCAAGCGGCCCCTAAGTATAACCGAATGGAAGCTCCGGACGGAGGAGGACGGGCGTGTGTCACAGTTAAGCCAAATTGGAGCACCTCTTCTGCCCGGGCACGAGCGGAGCGCGAGGCTGTCAGTTATGAATGAATAAATGAATAAATAAATAAAGAATGCCACCTTTCATTTCACAGGGCACACCGGACGGCGTACCAGCAGGTAAAAGTCGGAGTAATTAAATAAATACAAAAAGAATGGCTGGGGAATAAAAAAATAATACGTTTTAATAATAATTTGGTTTTTTTGTTATAACATGAATTTCACTCTCTCTCTCCCCGTATATATATATATATATATATATATATATATATATATATATATATATATATTTATTATATATATTGTATATTTTTTTTAAGCATTTTTGAAGGTGCGCCGCTACTTCGCGGATTTTCAGTTTTCGCGGGTGGTCTCGGTCCCCATTAACCGCGATAACCGAGGGTTCACTGTACTCCATAAAATTTACAAAAAGCGAGGTGAAACACTCAACCAGAGCTGCTTTTTTTTAACATTTCTCGAGGGCCATGGCGAGCCATTTCAAAAAAGCTGCACAACTAACGTATAAAATATTGATAAATTTGCTCGGCCTGATGTGTGTGTAAAGTTTTACGAGTTGTCGTTCATATTTAGAACCTCATAATCAGCTTTGTTTTATTGCCGAACAGTGCAATGCCACTCCCACAACTTTTCACGAAAAATCACGAATTTCGTATTGTGACATCCTCATGGCCGAAACAGTCATCCGAGCATATATGAGGGCGACCTTGTTGAGTTGCACGGAGAAAAACATCCAAGAAAATAACTTGTATTAGCTTTTACCAGTTGGTGGCGCTACTACTACGATATAAAATAAGTTGGTAGATGTCTTCAGGGCTGAAGTATCCTCAAATGTGTACAACTTCGAGAAGATAGGATGATCTGAGTCATGTTGCCGGAGCTTTTGTTGCCACAGAGTACAATCGGACTTTTCAGCACCTTAATAGCCACGCCTTTTGCCAAAACGTCACAAAATTCGGCAGAGAGTAAGATCATTGTCTTGAGTCTTTTCTGACTAATTTTCAGTCGGATTCGTCAAAAGGGCACCGTGCAGTACGTGAAAATTAAAATAAAAACAAATTTTTGATTCCACTTGGCGGCACTGTGTGTATAACAAAATAATAACATTAAGATGTCTTCAGGTCGGGACGTTTTATTTACAGGTGAAGGTTTGGATTTTTAGGAGCATGTGCAGGGGAGTTATTAAGCATTCATTTATTTGTATTAGGTTCATTTTGTCTTCTTATTATTGATATTTGACTGATTCATTAAAAGCAGACAATTATGTTTTAGGTTAATTTTTTACCTGACATGTTTCGGCGAGTCTTTCGCCTTCTTCAGAGTGTCGCATGATGGTGTCTTGAGACCCGTCTTTATCAGCTGATGTTCCATGAGGGTGTGACTTACCTGTCAAAAAAATGAAAAATCAGAGCAGTAAAAGAACAAGCACAACATGAACATTACAAATCAGCAATCACTGACCACTGCAAAAGGGAAAACCACATCATGGACCGGGAGAAGGGCAGGGTCATCCGCACAGAAGAGAACAAACAACAGCGCTGGATCAGAGAGGCCATTGAGATCTGCAAGCGAGGCATAAAAACCATGAACAGAGACAAGGGAGCCTTCATCCTCTCTACCACCTGGACCAGCATCTTGGCGGAGTGAACGGACAGCGGGGGGCGTGACTTGCCTTCATTCTTGTGACAGGTAAGTCACGCCCTCATGGAACATCAGCTGATAAAGGCGGGTCACAAGACACCATCATGTGACACTCTGAAGAAGGCGAAAGACTTTCGTATTGTGACATGCTCAAGGCCTAAACACTCATCCGAGCAAATATAAGGTAGATTTTGTTAACATGCCCGGAGAAAAACATCAACGAAAATAATTTATATTTGTTTTAACCAGTTGGTGGCGCTACCACTGCGATCAAAAATAAGTTGGCAGCCGTCTTCAGGGCCTGAATATCCTCAAATGTGAAAAATTTCGAGAAGATGGATCATCTGAATCATTTTGCAGGAACTTTTGTTGCCACGGAGAATAATCAGACTCTGCGGCACCGTAATAGCCACGCCCTTCGAAGGAAAGTCACAAAAATAGGGATAGAGTAAGATCAATGTCTTGAGTCTTTTCTAGCCAATTTTCAATCAGATTCGTTACAAGGGCACCGTGCAGTACGTCAAAATGTAAAAAATGATATTGATTGGCGCAAGGTGTATAACTGAATATAAACATATAGATGTCTTCAGGTACAGACTCTTTATGTACATGTGAAGTTTTGGATTTTTAGCAGCATGTGCAGGAGAGTTATTAAGCATTTTGTCCATTGCGGCGAAGGAAATCTTAAGTGAAAACTTTGATGCCCCGCCCCCGTCATATAGTATTTCGGAAACAAAAAATTTTAGCCCCAGTGTTTGTCCCAGGTCTTCAGATGCTACAGACAGAATTTTAAGGCAATCAGATGAAGCCTTTAGGATCAGGGTGCAAAAGAATGACCCCTGTAAACATGCAAAAAAGGGCAAAAGTCGGACTTTCAAAAATTCATAACTCACTTCCTGTTCATATTAGACGTTAAAATATCAAATTTTTCGCCATGCCCGATGAGACTGCCAGGTTTGGTGAGTTTTTGTGCATGTTTCGGGGGTCAAAAATGCGATCGAACAATCGGAAAAATAATAATAATAATTTCTACAAAAACAATAGGGACTTCACAGCGGTCGCTGCTCAGGCCCTAATAATAATAATAATAATAATAATAAAAGTAATAATATTTTCTACAAAAACAATAGGGACCTCGCCGCGGTCGCTGCTCGGGCCCCAATAATAATTTCTACACAAAGTCCATTGTGGTGACCCGCCCCCTTTTAAGTAAATTCAAAATGGCCGACTTCCTGTAAAACCTAGCTCATTGCTCCAAGAGACTTTTTTGTAGGTCTTGGTCTTATACATACAGTGAACCCTCGCTACTTCGCGGTTCACCTTTCGCAGGTTCAGTGCTTCGCGGGTCTAAAAAATATTCGGGGGCATTGTAGTTTCGCCGAGCGGCACGACGGGGCGCTGGAGCGGTTAGACGGCCGGCGTGCGCCGAAGAAGAGCGCGGGCGAAGAGGAGAGTGGACGAAGAAGAGCACGTTCCCCCGGACACGATCTGTGGCGACGTTTCGCGCGGTTCGGACCGTACCAGAGCTCCGGCCAGCGTGCGTGGCAGTTAAGCCGTAGAGGAGCACCTTCCCCGGGCACGGGCGGTGCCAAGCGGCCCCTAAGTTTAACCGAATGGAAGCTCCGGAGGAGGAGGGCATGCTCGCGTCACAGTAAGCCGAAGAGGAGCACCTTCCCCGGGCACGGGCGGTTCCAAGCGGCCCCTAAGTTTAACCGAATGGAAGCTCCGGAGGAGGAGGGCATGCTCGCGTCACAGTAAGCCGAAGAGGAGCACCTTCCCCGGGCATGGGCGGTGCCAAGCGGCCCCTAAGTTTAACCGAATGGAAGCTCCGGACGGAGGAGGACGGGCGTGTGTCACAGTTAAGCCAAATTGGAGCACCTCTTCTGCCCGGGCACGAGCGGAGCGCGAGGCTGTCAGTTATGAATGAATAAATGAATAAATAAATAAAGAATGCCACCTTTCATTTCACAGGGCACACCGGACGGCGTACCAGCAGGTAAAAGTCGGAGTAATTAAATAAATACAAAAAGAATGGCTGGGGAATAAAAAAATAATACGTTTTAATAATAATTTGGTTTTTTTGTTATAACATGAATTTCACTCTCTCTCTCCCCGTATATATATATATATATATATATATATATATATATATATATATTTATTATATATATTGTATATTTTTTTTAAGCATTTTTGAAGGTGCGCCGCTACTTCGCGGATTTTCAGTTTTCGCGGGTGGTCTCGGTCCCCATTAACCGCGATAACCGAGGGTTCACTGTACTCCATAAAATTTACAAAAAGCGAGGTGAAACACTCAACCAGAGCTGCTTTTTTTTAACATTTCTCGAGGGCCATGGCGAGCCATTTCAAAAAAGCTGCACAACTAACGTATAAAATATTGATAAATTTGCTCGGCCTGATGTGTGTGTAAAGTTTTACGAGTTGTCGTTCATATTTAGAACCTCATAATCAGCTTTGTTTTATTGCCGAACAGTGCAATGCCACTCCCACAACTTTTCACGAAAAATCACGAATTTCGTATTGTGACATCCTCATGGCCGAAACAGTCATCCGAGCATATATGAGGGCGACCTTGTTGAGTTGCACGGAGAAAAACATCCAAGAAAATAACTTGTATTAGCTTTTACCAGTTGGTGGCGCTACTACTACGATATAAAATAAGTTGGTAGATGTCTTCAGGGCTGAAGTATCCTCAAATGTGTACAACTTCGAGAAGATAGGATGATCTGAGTCATGTTGCCGGAGCTTTTGTTGCCACAGAGTACAATCGGACTTTTCAGCACCTTAATAGCCACGCCTTTTGCCAAAACGTCACAAAATTCGGCAGAGAGTAAGGTCATTGTCTTGAGTCTTTTCTGACTAATTTTCAGTCGGATTCGTCAAAAGGGCACCGTGCAGTACGTGAAAATTAAAATAAAAACAAATTTTTGATTCCACTTGGCGGCACTGTGTGTATAACAAAATAATAACATTAAGATGTCTTCAGGTCGGGACGTTTTATTTACAGGTGAAGGTTTGGATTTTTAGGAGCATGTGCAGGGGAGTTATTAAGCATTCATTTATTTGTATTAGGTTC
This sequence comes from Idiotropiscis lumnitzeri, assembly GCF_059441095.1. Classification (NCBI taxonomy): domain Eukaryota; kingdom Metazoa; phylum Chordata; class Actinopteri; order Syngnathiformes; family Syngnathidae; genus Idiotropiscis; species Idiotropiscis lumnitzeri. The sequence continues at coordinate 249,643 of NW_028283644.1, forward strand.
ATTTTGTCTTCTTATTATTGATATTTGACTGATTCATTAAAAGCAGACAATTATGTTTTAGGTTAATTTTTTACCTGACATGTTTCGGCGAGTCTTTCGCCTTCTTCAGAGTGTCGCATGATGGTGTCTTGAGACCCGTCTTTATCAGCTGATGTTCCATGAGGGTGTGACTTACCTGTCAAAAAAATGAAAAATCAGAGCAGTAAAAGAACAAGCACAACATGAACATTACAAATCAGCAATCACTGACCACTGCAAAAGGGAAAACCACATCATGGACCGGGAGAAGGGCAGGGTCATCCGCACCGAAGAGAACAAACAACAGCGCTGGATCAGAGAGGCCATTGAGATCTGCAAGCGAGGCATAAAAACCATGAACAGAGACAAGGGAGCCTTCATCCTCTCTACCACCTGGAGCAGCATTTTGGCGGAGTGAACGGACAGCGGGGGGCGTGACTTGCCTTCATTCTTGTGACAGGTAAGTCACGCCCTCATGGAACATCAGCTGATAAAGACGGGCCACAAGACACCATCATGTGACACTCTGAAGAAGGCGAAAGACTTTCGTATTGTGACATCCTCAAGGCCTAAACACTCATCCGAGCAAATGTAAGGTAGATTTTGTTAACCTGCCCGGAGAAAAAAATCAACGAAAATGATTTGTATTTGTTTTAACCAGTTGGTGGCGCTACCACTGCGATCAAAAATAAGTTGGCAGCCGTCTTCAGGGCCTGAATATCCTCAAATGTGAAAAATTTCGAGAAGATGGATCATCTGAATCATTTTGCAGGAACTTTTGTTGCCACGGAGAATAATCAGACTCTGCGGCACCGTAATAGCCACGCCCTTCGAAGGAAAGTCACAAAAATAGGGATAGAGTAAGATCAATGTCTTGAGTCTTTTCTAGCCAATTTTCAATCAGATTCGTTAAAAGGGCACCGTGCAGTACATCAAAATGTAAAAAATGATATTGATTGGCGCAAGGTGTATAACTGAATATAAACATATAGATGTCTTCAGGTACAGACTCTTTATGTACATGTGAAGTTTTGGATTTTTAGCAGCATGTGCAGGAGAGTTATTAAGCATTTTGTCCATTGCGGCGAAGGAAATCTTAAGTGAAAACTTTGATGCCCCGCCCCCGTCATATAGTATTTCGGAAACAAAAAATTTTAGCCCCAGTGTTTGTGCCAGGTCTTCAGATGCTACAGACAGAATTTTAAGGCAATCAGATGAAGCCTTTAGGATCAGGGTGCAAAAGAATGACCCCTGTAAACATGCAAAAAAGGGCAAAAGTCGGACTTTCAAAAATTCATAACTCACTTCCTGTTCATATTAGACGTTAAAATATCAAATTTTTCGCCATGCCCGATGAGACTGCCAAGTTTGGTGAGTTTTTGTGCATGTTTCGGGGGTCAAAAATGCGATCGAACAATCGGAAAAATAATAATAATAATAATTTCTACAAAAACAATAGGGACTTCGCAGCGGTCGCTGCTCAGACCCTAATAATAATAATAATAATAATAATAAAAGTAATAATATCTTCTACAAAAACAATAGGGACCTCGCCGCGGTCGCTGCTCGGGCCCCAATAATAATTTCTACACAAAGTCCATTGTGGTGACCCGCCCCCTTTTCAGTAAATTCAAAATGGCCGACTTCCTGTAAAACCTAGCTCATTGCTCCAAGAGACTTTTTTGTAGGTCTTGGTCTTATACATACAGTGAACCCTCGCTACTTCGCGGTTCACCTTTCGCGGGTTCAGTGCTTCGCGGGTCTAAAAAATATTCGGGGGCATTGTAGTTTCGCCGAGCGGCACGACGGGGCGCTGGAGCGGTTAGACGGCCGGCGTGCGCCGAAGAAGAGCGTGGGCGAAGAGGAGAGTGGACGAAGAAGAGCACGTTCCCCCGGACACGATCGGTGGCGACGTTTCGCGCGGTTCGGACCGTACCAGAGCTCCGGCCAGCGTGCGTGGCAGTTAAGCCGTAGAGGAGCACCTTCCCGGGGCACGGGCAGTGCCAAGCGGCCCCTAAGTTTAACCGAATGGAAGCTCCGGAGGAGGAGGGCATGCTCGCGTCACAGTAAGCCGAAGAGGAGCACCTTCCCCGGGCACGGGCGGTTCCAAGCGGCCCCTAAGTTTAACCGAATGGAAGCTCCGGAGGAGGAGGGCATGCTCGCGTCACAGTAAGCCGAAGAGGAGCACCTTCCCCGGGCACGGGCGGTGCCAAGCGGCCCCTAAGTTTAACCGAATGGAAGCTCCGGACGGAGGAGGACGGGCGTGTGTCACAGTTAAGCCAAATTGGAGCACCTCTTCTGCCCGGGCACGAGCGGAGCGCGAGGCTGTCAGTTATGAATGAATAAATGAATAAATAAATAAAGAATGCCATCTTTCATTTCACAGGGCACACCGGACGGCGTACCAGCAGGTAAAAGTCGGAGTAATTAAATAAATACAAAAAGAATGGCTGGGGAATAAAAAAATAATACGTTTTAATAATAATTTGGTTTTTTTGTTATAACATGAATTTCACTCTCTCTCTCCCCGTATATATATATATATATATATATATATATATATATATATATATATATATTTATATATTTATTATATATATTGTATATTTTTTTTAAGCATTTTTGAAGGTGCGCCGCTACTTCGCGGATTTTCAGTTTTCGCGGGTGGTCTCGGTCCCCATTAACCGCGATAACCGAGGGTTCACTGTACTCCATAAAATTTACAAAAAGCGAGGTGAAACACTCAACCAGAGCTGTTTTTTTTTTACATTTCTCGAGGGCCATGGCGAGCCATTTCAAAAAAGCTGCACAACTAACGTATAAAATATTGATAAATTTGCTCGGCCTGATGTGTGTGTAAAGTTTTACGAGTTGTCGTTCATATTTAGAACCTCATAATCAGCTTTGTTTTATTGCTGAACAGTGCAATGCCACTCCCACAACTTTTCACGAAAAATCACGAATTTCGTATTGTGACATCCTCATGGCCGAAACAGTCATCCGAGCATATATGAGGGCGACCTTGTTGAGTTGCACGGAGAAAAACATCCAAGAAAATAACTTGTATTAGCTTTTACCAGTTGGTGGCGCTACTACTACGATGTAAAATAAGTTGGTAGATGTCTTCAGGGCTGAAGTATCCTCAAATGTGTACAACTTCGAGAAGATAGGATCATCTGAGTCATGTTGCCGGAGCTTTTGTTGCCACAGAGTACAATCGGACTTTTCAGCACCTTAATAGCCACGCCTTTTGCCAAAACGTCACAAAATTCGGCAGAGAGTAAGATCATTGAAGTCTTTTCTGACTAATTTTCAGTCGGATTCGTCAAAAGGGCACCATGCAGTACGTGAAAATTAAAATAAAAACAAATTTTTGATTCCACTTGGCGGCACTGTGTGTATAACAAAATAATAACATTAAGATGTCTTCAGGTCGGGACGTTTTATTTACAGGTGAAGGTTTGGATTTTTAGGAGCATGTGCAGGGGAGTTATTAAGCATTCATTTATTTGTATTAGGTTCATTTTGTCTTCTTATTATTGATATTTGACTGATTCATTAAAAGCAGACAATTATGTTTTAGGTTAATTTTTTACCTGACATGTTTCGGCGAGTCTTTCGCCTTCTTCAGAGTGTCGCATGATGGTGTCTTGAGCTGATGTTCCATGAGGGTGTGACTTACCTGTCAAAAAAATGAAAAAATCAGAGCAGTAAAAGAACAAGCACAACATGAACATTACAAATCAGCAATCACTGACCACTGCAAAAGGGAAAACCACATCATGGACCGGGAGAAGGGCAGGGTCATCCGCACAGAAGAGAACAAACAACAGCGCTGGATCAGAGAGGCCATTGAGATCTGCAAGCGAGGCATAAAAACCATGAACAGAGACAAGGGAGCCTTCATCCTCTCTACCACCTGGACCAGCATCTTGGCGGAGTGAACGGACAGCGGGGGGCGTGACTTGCCTTCATTCTTGTGACAGGTAAGTCACGCCCTCATGGAACATCAGCTGATAAAGACGGGTCACAAGACACCATCATGTGACACTCTGAAGAAGGCGAAAGACTTTCGTATTGTGACATGCTCAAGGCCTAAACACTCATCCGAGCAAATATAAGGTAGATTTTGTTAACCTGCCCGGAGAAAAACATCAACGAAAATAATTTGTATTTGTTTTAACCAGTTGGTGGCGCTACCACTGCGATCAAAAATAAGTTGGCAGCCGTCTTCAGGGCCTGAATATCCTCAAATGTGAAAGATTTCCAGAAGATGGATCATCTGAATCATTTTGCAGGAACTTTTGTTGCCACGGAGAATAATCAGACTCTGCGGCACCGTAATAGCCACGCCCTTTGAAGGAAAGTCATAGAAATAGGGATAGAGTAAGATCAATGTCTTGAGTCTTTTCTAGCCAATTTTCAGTCGGATTCGTTAAAAGGGCACCGTGCAGTACGTCAAAATGTAAACATTTATATTGATTGGCGCAAGGTGTATAACTGAATATAAACATATAGATGTCTTCAGGTACCGACTCTTTATGTACATGTGAAGTTTTGGATTTTTAGCAGCACGGGCAGGAGAGTTATTAAGCATTTTGTCCATTGCGGCGAAGGAAATCTTAAGTGAAAACTTTGAAGCCCCGCCCCCGTCATATAGTATTTCGGAAACAAAAAATTTTAGCCCCAGTGTTTGTCCCAGGTCTTAAGATGCTCCAGACAGAACTTTAAGGCAATCAGATGAAGCCTTTAGGATCAGGGTGCAAAAGAATGACCCCTGTAAACATGCAAAAAAGGGCAAAAGTCGGACTTTCAAAAATTCATAACTCACTTCCTGTTCATATTAGACGTTAAAAAATATCAAATTTTTCGCCATGCCCGATGAGACTGCCAAGTTTGGTGAGTTTTTGTGCATGTTTCGGGGGTCAAAAATGCGATCGAACAATCGGAAAAATAATAATAATAATAATTTCTACAAAAACAATAGGGACTTCGCAGCGGTCGCTGCTCAGGCCCTAATAATAATAATAATAATAATAATAATAATAATAAAAGTAATAATATTTTCTACAAAAACAATAGGGACCTCGCCGCGGTCGCTGCTCGGGCCCCAATAATAATTTCTACACAAAGTCCATTGTGGAGACCCGCCCCCTTTTAAGTAAATTCAAAATGGCCGACTTCCTGTAAAACCTAGCTCATTGCTCCAAGAGACTTTTTTGTAGGTCTTGGTCTTATACATACAGTGAACCCTCGCTACTTCGAGGTTCACCTTTCGCGGGTTCAGTGCTTCGCGGGTCTAAAAAATATTCGGGGGCATTGTAGTTTCGCCGAGCGGCACGACGGGGCGCTGGAGCGGTTAGACGGCCGGCGTGCGCCGAAGAAGAGCGTGGGCGAAGAGGAGAGTGGACGAAGAAGAGCACGTTCCCCCGGACACGATCGGTGGCGACGTTTCGCGCGGTTCGGACCGTACCAGAGCTCCGGCCGGCGTGCGTGGCAGTTAAGCCGTAGAGGAGCACCTTCCCCGGGCACGGGCGGTTCCAAGCGGCCCCTGAGTTTAACCGAATGGAAGCTCCGGAGGAGGAGGGCATGCTCGCGTCACAGTAAGCCGAAGAGGAGCACCTTCCCCGGGCACGGGCGGTTCCAAGCGGCCCCTAAGTTTAACCGAATGGAAGCTCCGGAGGAGGAGGGCATGCTCGCGTCACAGTAAGCCGAAGAGGAGCACCTTCCCCGGGCACGGGCGGTGCCAAGCGGCCCCTAAGTTTAACCGAATGGAAGCTCCGGGGGAGGAGGGCGGGCGTGTGTCACAGTTAAGCCGAATTGGAGCACCTCTTCTGCCGGGCACAAGCGGAGCGCGAGGCTGTCAGTTATGAATGAATAAATGAATAAATAAATAAAGAATGCCACCTTTCATTTCACAGGGCACACCGGACGGCGTACCAGCAGGTAAAAGTCGGAGTAATTAAATAAATACAAAAAGAATGGTTGGGGAATAAAAAAATAATAAGTTTTAATAATAATTTGTTTTTTTTGTTATAACATGAATTTCACTCTCTCTCTCTCTCTCTCCCCCCGTATATATATATATATATATATATATATATATATATATATATATATATATATATATATATATATATATATATATTTATTATATATTTTTTTTAAGCATTTTTGAAGGTGCGCCGCTACTTCGCGGATTTTCAGTTTTCGCGGGTGGTCTCGGTCCCCATTAACCGCGATAACCGAGGGTTCACTGTACTCCATAAAATTTACAAAAAGCGAGGTGAAACACTCAACCAGGGCTGCTTTTTTGAACATTTCTCGAGGGCCATGGCGAGCCATTTCAAAAAAGCTGCACAACTAACGTATAAAATATTGATAAATTTGCTCGGCCTGATGTGTGTGTAAAGTTTCACGAGTTGTCGTTCATATTTAGAACCTCATAATCAGCTTTGTTTTATTGCTGAACAGTGCAATGCCACTCCCACAACTTTTCATGAAAAAGGACGAATTTCGTATTGTGACATCCTCATGGCCGAAACAGTCATCCGAGCATATATGAGGGCGACCTTGTTGAGTTGCACGGAGAAAAACATCCAAGAAAATAACTTGTATTAGCTTTTACCAGTTGGGGGCGCTACTACTACGATGAAAAATAAGTTGGTAGATGTCTTCAGGGCTGAAGTATCCTCAAATGTGTGCAACTTCGAGAAGATAGGATCATCTGAGTCATGTTGCTGGAGCTTTTGTTGCCACAGAGTACAATCGGACTTTTCAGCACCGTAATAGCCACGCCTTTTGCCAAAACGTCACAAAATTCGGCAGAGAGTAAGATCATTGTCTTGAGTCTTTTCTGACTAATTTTCAGTCGGATTCGTCGAAAGGGCACCGTGCAGTACGTGACAATTAAAATAAAAACAAATTTTTGATTCCACTTGGCGGCACTGTGTGTATAACAAAATAATAACATTAAGATGTCTTCAGGTCGGGACGTTTTATTTACAGGTGAAGGTTTGGATTTTTAGGAGCATGTGCAGGGGAGTTATTAAGCATTCATTTATTTGTATTAGGTTCATTTTGTCTTCTTATTATTGATATTTGACTGATTCATTAAAAGCAGACAATTATGTTTTAGGTTAATTTTTTACCTGACATGTTTCGGCGAGTCTTTCGCCTACTTCAGAGTGTCGCATGATGGTGTCTTGAGCTGATGTTCCATGAGGGTGTGACTTACCTGTCAAAAAAATGAAAAAAATCAGAGCAGTAAAAGAACAAGCACAACATGAACATTACAAATCAGCAATCACTGACCACTGCAAAAGGGAAAACCACATCATGGACCGGGAGAAGGGCAGGGTCATCCGCACAGAAGAGAACAAACAACAGCGCTGGATCAGAGAGGCCATTGAGATCTGCAAGCGAGGCATAAAAACCATGAACAGAGACAAGGGAGCCTTCATCCTCTCTACCACCTGGACCAGCATCTTGGCGGAGTGAACGGACAGCGGGGGGCGTGACTTGCCTTCATTCTTGTGACAGGTAAGTCACGCCCTCATGGAACATAAGCTGATAAAGGCGGGTCACAAGACACCATCATGTGACACTCTGAAGAAGGCGAAAGACTTTCGTATTGTGACATGCTCAAGGCCTAAACACTCATCCGAGCAAATATAAGGTAGATTTTGTTAACATGCCCGGAGAAAAACATCAACGAAAATAATTTATATTTGTTTTAACCAGTTGGTGGCGCTACCACTGCGATCAAAAATAAGTTGGCAGCCGTCTTCAGGGCCTGAATATCCTCAAATGTGAAAAATTTCGAGAAGATGGATCATCTGAATCATTTTGCAGGAACTTTTGTTGCCACGGAGAATAATCAGACTCTGCGGCACCGTAATAGCCACGCCCTTCGAAGGAAAGTCACAAAAATAGGGATAGAGTAAGATCAATGTCTTGAGTCTTTTCTAGCCAATTTTCAATCAGATTCGTTACAAGGGCACCGTGCAGTACGTCAAAATGTAAAAAATGATATTGATTGGCGCAAGGTGTATAACTGAATATAAACATATAGATGTCTTCAGGTACAGACTCTTTATGTACATGTGAAGTTTTGGATTTTTAGCAGCATGTGCAGGAGAGTTATTAAGCATTTTGTCCATTGCGGCGAAGGAAATCTTAAGTGAAAACTTTGATGCCCCGCCCCCGTCATATAGTATTTCGGAAACAAAAAATTTTAGCCCCAGTGTTTGTCCCAGGTCTTCAGATGCTACAGACAGAATTTTAAGGCAATCAGATGAAGCCTTTAGGATCAGGGTGCAAAAGAATGACCCCTGTAAACATGCAAAAAAGGGCAAAAGTCGGACTTTCAAAAATTCATAACTCACTTCCTGTTCATATTAGACGTTAAAATATCAAATTTTTCGCCATGCCCGATGAGACTGCCAGGTTTGGTGAGTTTTTGTGCATGTTTCGGGGGTCAAAAATGCGATCGAACAATCGGAAAAATAATAATAATAATTTCTACAAAAACAATAGGGACTTCGCAGCGGTCGCTGCTCAGGCCCTAATAATAATAATAATAATAATAATAAAAGTAATAATATTTTCTACAAAAACAATAGGGACCTCGCCGCGGTCGCTGCTCGGGCCCCAATAATAATTTCTACACAAAGTCCATTGTGGTGACCCGCCCCCTTTTAAGTAAATTCAAAATGGCCGACTTCCTGTAAAACCTAGCTCATTGCTCCAAGAGACTTTTTTGTAGGTCTTGGTCTTATACATACAGTGAACCCTCGCTACTTCGCGGTTCACCTTTCGCGGGTTCAGTGCTTCGCGGGTATAAAAAATATTCGGGGGCATTGTAGTTTCGCCGAGCGGCACGACGGGCGCTGGAGCGGTTAGACGGCCGGCGTGCGCCGAAGAAGAGCGTGGGCGAAGAGGAGAGTGGACGAAGAAGAGCACGTTCCCCCGGACACGATCGGTGGCGACGTTTCGCGCGGTTCGGACCGTACCAGAGCTCCGGCCGGCGTGCGTGGCAGTTAAGCCGTAGAGGAGTACCTTCCCCGGGCACGGGCGGTGCCAAGCGGCCCCTAAGTTTAACCGAATGGAAGCTCCGGAGGAGGAGGGCATGCTCGCGTCACAGTAAGCCGAAGAGGAGCACCTTCCCCGGGCACGGGCGGTTCCAAGCGGCCCCTAAGTTTAACCGAATGGAAGCTCCGGAGGAGGAGGGCATGCTCGCGTCACAGTAAGCCGAAGAGGAGCACCTTCCCCGGGCACGGGCGGTGCCAAGCGGCCCCTAAGTTTAACCGAATGGAAGCTCCGGACGGAGGAGGACGGGCGTGTGTCACAGTTAAGCCAAATTGGAGCACCTCTTCTGCCCGGGCACGAGCGGAGCGCGAGGCTGTCAGTTATGAATGAATAAATGAATAAATAAATAAAGAATGCCACCTTTCATTTCACAGGGCACACCGGACGGCGTACCAGCAGGTAAAAGTCGGAGTAATTAAATAAATACAAAAAGAATGGCTGGGGAATAAAAAAATAATACGTTTTAATAATAATTTGGTTTTTTTGTTATAACATGAATTTCACTCTCTCTCTCCCCGTATATATATATATATATATATATATATATATATATATATATATATATTATTTATTATATATATTGTATATTTTTTTTAAGCATTTTTGAAGGTGCGCCGCTACTTCGCGGATTTTCAGTTTTCGCGGGTGGTCTCGGTCCCCATTAACCGCGATAACCGAGGGTTCACTGTACTCCATAAAATTTACAAAAAGCGAGGTGAAACACTCAACCAGAGCTGCTTTTTTTTAACATTTCTCGAGGGCCATGGCGAGCCATTTCAAAAAAGCTGCACAACTAACGTATAAAATATTGATAAATTTGCTCGGCCTGATGTGTGTGTAAAGTTTTACGAGTTGTCGTTCATATTTAGAACCTCATAATCAGCTTTGTTTTATTGCCGAACAGTGCAATGCCACTCCCACAACTTTTCACGAAAAATCACGAATTTCGTATTGTGACATCCTCATGGCCGAAACAGTCATCCGAGCATATATGAGGGCGACCTTGTTGAGTTGCACGGAGAAAAACATCCAAGAAAATAACTTGTATTAGCTTTTACCAGTTGGTGGCGCTACTACTACGATATAAAATAAGTTGGTAGATGTCTTCAGGGCTGAAGTATCCTCAAATGTGTACAACTTCGAGAAGATAGGATGATCTGAGTCATGTTGCCGGAGCTTTTGTTGCCACAGAGTACAATCGGACTTTTCAGCACCTTAATAGCCACGCCTTTTGCCAAAACGTCACAAAATTCGGCAGAGAGTAAGATCATTGTCTTGAGTCTTTTCTGACTAATTTTCAGTCGGATTCGTCAAAAGGGCACCGTGCAGTACGTGAAAATTAAAATAAAAACAAATTTTTGATTCCACTTGGCGGCACTGTGTGTATAACAAAATAATAACATTAAGATGTCTTCAGGTCGGGACGTTTTATTTACAGGTGAAGGTTTGGATTTTTAGGAGCATGTGCAGGGGAGTTATTAAGCATTCATTTATTTGTATTAGGTTCATTTTGTCTTCTTATTATTGATATTTGACTGATTCATTAAAAGCAGACAATTATGTTTTAGGTTAATTTTTTACCTGACATGTTTCGGCGAGTCTTTCGCCTTCTTCAGAGTGTCGCATGATGGTGTCTTGAGACCCGTCTTTATCAGCTGATGTTCCATGAGGGTGTGACTTACCTGTCAAAAAAATGAAAAATCAGAGCAGTAAAAGAACAAGCACAACATGAACATTACAAATCAGCAATCACTGACCACTGCAAAAGGGAAAACCACATCATGGACCGGGAGAAGGGCAGGGTCATCCGCACCGAAGAGAACAAACAACAGCGCTGGATCAGAGAGGCCATTGAGATCTGCAAGCGAGGCATAAAAACCATGAACAGAGACAAGGGAGCCTTCATCCTCTCTACCACCTGAAGCAGCATTTTGGCGGAGTGAACGGACAGCGGGGGGCGTGACTTGCCTTCATTCTTGTGACAGGTAAGTCACGCCCTCATGGAACATCAGCTGATAAAGACGGGCCACAAGACACCATCATGTGACACTCTGAAGAAGGCGAAAGACTTTCGTATTGTGACATCCTCAAGGCCTAAACACTCATCCGAGCAAATGTAAGGTAGATTTTGTTAACCTGCCCGGAGAAAAAAATCAACGAAAATGATTTGTATTTGTTTTAACCAGTTGGTGGCGCTACCACTGCGATCAAAAATAAGTTGGCAGCCGTCTTCAGGGCCTGAATATCCTCAAATGTGAAAAATTTCGAGAAGATGGATCATCTGAATCATTTTGCAGGAACTTTTGTTGCCACGGAGAATAATCAGACTCTGCGGCACCGTAATAGCCACGCCCTTCGAAGGAAAGTCACAAAAATAGGGATAGAGTAAGATCAATGTCTTGAGTCTTTTCTAGCCAATTTTCAATCAGATTCGTTAAAAGGGCACCGTGCAGTACGTCAAAATGTAAAAAATGATATTGATTGGCGCAAGGTGTATAACTGAATATAAACATATAGATGTCTTCAGGTACAGACTCTTTATGTACATGTGAAGTTTTGGATTTTTAGCAGCATGTGCAGGAGAGTTATTAAGCATTTTGTCCATTGCGGCGAAGGAAATCTTTAGTGAAAACTTTGATGCCCCGCCCCCGTCATATAGTATTTCGGAAACAAAAAATTTTAGCCCCAGTGTTTGTGCCAGGTCTTCAGATGCTACAGACAGAATTTTAAGGCAATCAGATGAAGCCTTTAGGATCAGGGTGCAAAAGAATGACCCCTGTAAACATGCAAAAAAGGGCAAAAGTCGGACTTTCAAAAATTCATAACTCACTTCCTGTTCATATTAGACGTTAAAATATCAAATTTTTCGCCATGCCCGATGAGACTGCCAAGTTTGGTGAGTTTTTGTGCATGTTTCAGGGGTCAAAAATGCGATCGAACAATCGGAAAAATAATAATAATAATAATTTCAACAAAAACAATAGGGACTTCGCAGCGGTCGCTGCTCAGGCCCTAATAATAATAATAATAATAATAATAAAAGTAATAATATTTTCTACAAAAACAATAGGGACCTCGCCGCGGTCGCTGCTCGGGCCCCAATAATAATTTCTACACAAAGTCCATTGTGGTGACCCGCCCCCTTTTAAGTAAATTCAAAATGGCCGACTTCCTGTAAAACCTAGCTCATTGCTCCAAGAGACTTTTTTGTAGGTCTTGGTCTTATACATACAGTGAACCCTCGCTACTTCGCGGTTCACCTTTCGCGGGTTCAGTGCTTCGCGGGTCTAAAAAATATTCGGGCGCATTGTAGTTTCGCCGAGCGGCACGACGGGGCGCTGGAGCGGTTAGACGGCCGGCGTGCGCCGAAGAAGAGCGTGGGCGAAGAGGAGAGTGGACGAAGAAGAGCACGTTCCCCCGGACACGATCGGTGGCGACGTTTCGCGCGGTTCGGACCGTACCAGAGCTCCGGCCAGCGTGCGTGGCAGTTAAGCCGTAGAGGAGCACCTTCCCCGGGCACGGGCAGTGCCAAGCGGCCCCTAAGTTTAACCGAATGAAAGCTCCGGAGGAGGAGGGCATGCTCGCGTCACAGTAAGCCGAAGAGGAGCACCTTCCCCGGGCACGGGCGGTTCCAAGCGGCCCCTAAGTTTAACCGAATGGAAGCTCCGGAGGAGGAGGGCATGCTCGCGTCACAGTAAGCCGAAGAGGAGCACCTTCCCCGGGCACGGGCGGTGCCAAGCGGCCCCTAAGTTTAACCGAATGGAAGCTCCGGGGGAGGAGGACGGGCGTGTGTCACAGTTAAGCCAAATTGGAGCACCTCTTCTGCCCGGGCACGAGCGGAGCGCGAGGCTGTCAGTTATGAATGTATAAATGAATAAATAAATAAAGAATGCCACCTTTCATTTCACAGGGCACACCGGACGGCGTACCAGCAGGTAAAAGTCGGAGTAATTAAATAAATACAAAAAGAATGGCTGGGGAATAAAAAAATAATACGTTTTAATAATAATTTGTTTTTTTTGTTATAACATGAATTTCACTCGCTCTCTCCCCGTATATATATATATATATATATATATATATATATATATATATATATATATATTTATATATTTATTATATATATTGTATATTTTTTTTAAGCATTTTTGAAGGTGCGCCGCTACTTCGCGGATTTTCAGTTTTCGCGGGTGGTCTCGGTCCCCATTAACCGCGATAACCGAGGGTTCACTGTACTCCATAAAATTTACAAAAAGCGAGGTGAAACACTCAACCAGAGCTGCTTTTTTTTTAACATTTCTCGAGGGCCATGGCGAGCCATTTCAAAAAAGCTGCACAACTAACGTATAAAATATTGATAAATTTGCTCGGCCTGATGTGTGTGTAAAGTTTTACGAGTTGTCGTTCATATTTAGAACCTCATAATCAGCTTTGTTTTATTGCTGAACAGTGCAATGCCACTCCCACAACTTTTCACGAAAAATCACGAATTTCGTATTGTGACATCCTCATGGCCGAAACAGTCATCCGAGCATATATGAGGGCGACCTTGTTGAGTTGCACGGAGAAAAACATCCAAGAAAATAACTTGTATTAGCTTTTACCAGTTGGTGGCGCTACTACTACGATGTAAAATAAGTTGGTAGATGTCTTCAGGGCTGAAGTATCCTCAAATGTGTACAACTTCGAGAAGATAGGATCATCTGAGTCATGTTGCCGGAGCTTTTGTTGCCACAGAGTACAATCGGACTTTTCAGCACCTTAATAGCCACGCCTTTTGCCAAAACGTCACAAAATTCGGCAGAGAGTAAGATCATTGTCTTAAGTCTTTTCTGACTAATTTTCAGTCGGATTCGTCAAAAGGGCACCATGCAGTACGTGAAAATTAAAATAAAAACAAATTTTTGATTCCACTTGGCGGCACTGTGTGTATAACAAAATAATAACATTAAGATGTCTTCAGGTCGGGACGTTTTATTTACAGGTGAAGGTTTGGATTTTTAGGAGCATGTGCAGGGGAGTTATTAAGCATTCATTTATTTGTATTAGGTTCATTTTGTCTTCTTATTATTGATATTTGACTGATTCATTAAAAGCAGACAATTATGTTTTAGGTTAATTTTTTACCTGACATGTTTCGGCGAGTCTTTCGCCTTCTTCAGAGTGTCGCATGATGGTGTCTTGAGCTGATGTTCCATGAGGGTGTGACTTACCTGTCAAAAAAATGAAAAAATCAGAGCAGTAAAAGAACAAGCACAACATGAACATTACAAATCAGCAATCACTGACCACTGCAAAAGGGAAAACCACATCATGGACCGGGAGAAGGGCAGGGTCATCCGCACAGAAGAGAACAAACAACAGCGCTGGATCAGAGAGGCCATTGAGATCTGCAAGCGAGGCATAAAAACCATGAACAGAGACAAGGGAGCCTTCATCCTCTCTACCACCTGGACCAGCATCTTGGCGGAGTGAACGGACAGCGGGGGGCGTGACTTGCCTTCATTCTTGTGACAGGTAAGTCACGCCCTCATGGAACATCAGCTGATAAAGACGGGTCACAAGACACCATCATGTGACACTCTGAAGAAGGCGAAAGACTTTCGTATTGTGACATGCTCAAGGCCTAAACACTCATCCGAGCAAATATAAGGTAGATTTTGTTAACCTGCCCGGAGAAAAACATCAACGAAAATGATTTGTATTTGTTTTAACCAGTTGGTGGCGCTACCACTGCGATCAAAAATAAGTTGGCAGCCGTCTTCAGGGCCTGAATATCCTCAAATGTGAAAAATTTCGAGAAGATGGATCATCTGAATCATTTTGCAGGAACTTTTGTTGCCACGGAGAATAATCAGACTCTGCGGCACCGTAATAGCCACGCCCTTCGAAGGAAAGTCACAAAAATAGGGATAGAGTAAGATCAATGTCTTGAGTCTTTTCTAGCCAATTTTCAATCAGATTCGTTAAAAGGGCACCGTGCAGTACGTCAAAATGTAAAAAATGATATTGATTGGCGCAAGGTGTATAACTGAATATAAACATATAGATGTCTTCAGGTACAGACTCTTTATGTACATGTGAAGTTTTGGATTTTTAGCAGCATGTGCAGGAGAGTTATTAAGCATTTTGTCCATTGCGGCGAAGGAAATCTTAAGTGAAAACTTTGATGCCCCGCCCCCGTCATATAGTATTTCGGAAACAAAAAATTTTAGCCCCAGTGTTTGTGCCAGGTCTTCAGATGCTACAGACAGAATTTTAAGGCAATCAGATGAAGCCTTTAGGGTCAGGGTGCAAAAGAATGACCCCTGTAAACATGCAAAAAAGGGCAAAAGTCGGACTTTCAAAAATTCATAACTCACTTCCTGTTCATATTAGACGTTAAAATATCAAATTTTTCGCCATGCCCGATGAGACTGCCAAGTTTGGTGAGTTTTTGTGCATGTTTCGGGGGTCAAAAATGCGATCGAACAATCGGAAAAATAATAATAATAATAATTTCTACAAAAACAATAGGGACTTCGCAGCGGTCGCTGCTCAGGCCCTAATAATAATAATAATAATAATAATAAAAGTAATAATATTTTCTACAAAAACAATAGGGACCTCGCCGCGGTCGCTGCTCGGGCCCCAATAATAATTTCTACACAAAGTCCATTGTGGTGACCCGCCCCCTTTTAAGTAAATTCAAAATGGCCGACTTCCTGTAAAACCTAGCTCATTGCTCCAAGAGACTTTTTTGTAGGTCTTGGTCTTATACATACAGTGAACCCTCGCTACTTCGCGGTTCACCTTTCGCGGGTTCAGTGCTTCGCGGGTCTAAAAAATATTCGGGGGCATTGTAGTTTCGCCGAGCGGCACGACGGGGCGCTGGAGCGGTTAGACGGCCGGCGTGCGCCGAAGAAGAGCGTGGGCGAAGAGGAGAGTGGACGAAGAAGAGCACGTTCCCCCGGACACGATCGGTGGCGACGTTTCGCGCGGTTCGGACCGTACCAGAGCTCCGGCCAGCGTGCGTGGCAGTTAAGTCGTAGAGGAGCACCTTCCCCGGGCACGGGCGGTGCCAAGCGGCCCCTAAGTTTAACCGAATGGAAGCTCCGGAGGAGGAGGGCATGCTCGCGTCACACTAAGCCGAAGAGGAGCACCTTCCCCGGGCACGGGCGGTTCCAAGCGGCCCCTAAGTTTAACCGAATGGAAGCTCCGGAGGAGGAGGGCATGCTCGCGTCACAGTAAGCCGAAGAGGAGCACCTTCCCCGGGCACGGGCGGTGCCAAGCGGCCCCTAAGTTTAACCGAATGGAAGCTCCGGGGGAGGAGGACGGGCGTGTGTCACAGTTAAGCCAAATTGGAGCACCTCTTCTGCCCGGGCACGAGCGGAGCGCGAGGCTGTCAGTTATGAATGAATAAATGAATAAATAAATAAAGAATGCCACCTTTCATTTCACAGGGCACACCGGACGGCGTACCAGCAGGTAAAAGTCGGAGTAATTAAATAAATACAAAAAGAATGGCTGGGGAATAAAAAAATAATACGTTTTAATAATAATTTGTTTTTTTTGTTATAACATGAATTTCACTCTCTCTCTCTCTCTCTCCCCCCGTATATATATATATATATATATATATATATATATATATATATATATATATATATATATTTATATATTTATTATATATTTTTTTTAAGCATTTTTGAAGGTGCGCCGCTACTTCGCGGATTTTCAGTTTTCGCGGATGGTCTCGGTCCCCATTAACCGCGATAACAGAGAGTTCACTGTACTCCATAAAATTTACAAAAAGCGAGGTGAAACAGTCAACCAGAGCTGCTTTTTTAAACATTTCTCGAGGGCCATGGCGAGCCATTTCAAAAAAGCTGCACAACTAACGTATAAAATATTGATAAATTTGCTCGGCCTGATGTGTGTGTAAAGTTTTACGAGTTGTCGTTCATATTTAGAACCTCATAATCAGCTTTGTTTTATTGCCGAACAGTGCAATGCCACTCCCACAACTTTTCACGAAAAATCACGAATTTCGTATTGTGACATCCTCATGGCCGAAACAGTCATCCGAGCATATATGAGGGCGACCTTGTTGAGTTGCACGGAGAAAAACATCCAAGAAAATAACTTGTATTAGCTTTTACCAGTTGGTGGCGCTACTACTACGATGTAAAATAAGTTGGTAGATGTCTTCAGGGCTGAGGTATCCTCAAATGTGTACAACTTCGAGAAGATAGGATCATCTGAGTCATGTTGCCGGAGCTTTTGTTGCCACAGAGTACAATCGGACTTTTCAGCACCTTAATAGCCACGCCTTTTGCCAAAACGTCACAAAATTCGGCAGAGAGTAAGATCATTGTCTTGAGTCTTTTCTGACTAATTTTCAGTCGGATTCGTCAAAAGGGCACCGTGCAGTACGTGAAAATTAAAATAAAAACAAATTTTTGATTCCACTTGGCGGCACTGTGTGTATAACAAAATAATAACATTAAGATGTCTTCAGGTCGGGACGTTTTATTTACAGGTGAAGGTTTGGATTTTTAGGAGCATGTGCAGGGGAGTTATTAAGCATTCGTTTATTTGTATTAGGTTCATTTTGTCCTCTTATTATTGATATTTGACTGATTCATTAAAAGCAGACAATTATGTTTTAGGTAAATTTTTTACCTGACATGTTTCGGCGAGTCTTTCGCCTTCTTCAGAGTGTCGCATGATGGTGTCTTGAGACCCGTCTTTATCAGCTGATGTTCCATGAGGGTGTGACTTACCTGTCAAAAAAATGAAAAATCAGAGCAGTCAAAGAACAAGCACAACATGAACATTACAAATCAGCAATCACTGACCACTGCAAAAGGGAAAACCACATCATGGACCGGGAGAAGGGCAGGGTCATCCGCACCGAAGAGAACAAACAACAGCGCTGGATCAGAGAGGCCATTGAGATCTGCAAGCGAGGCATAAAAACCATGAACAGAGACAAGGGAGCCTTCATCCTCTCTACCACCTGGAGCAGCATTTTGGCGGAGTGAACGGACAGCGGGGGGCGTGACTTGCCTTCATTCTTGTGACAGGTAAGTCACGCCCTCATGGAACATCAGCTGATAAAGACGGGCCACAAGACACCATCATGTGACACTCTGAAGAAGGCGAAAGACTTTCGTATTGTGACATCCTCAAGGCCTAAACACTCATCCGAGCAAATGTAAGGTAGATTTTGTTAACCTGCCCGGAGAAAAAAATCAACGAAAATAATTTGTATTTGTTTTAACCAGTTGGTGGCGCTACCACTGCGATCAAAAATAAGTTGGCAGCCGTCTTCAGGGCCTGAATATCCTCAAATGTGAAAAATTTCGAGAAGATGGATCATCTGAATCATTTTGCAGGAACTTTTGTTGCCACGGAGAATAATCAGACTCTGCGGCACCGTAATAGCCACGCCCTTCGAAGGAAAGTCACAAAAATAGGGATAGAGTAAGATCAATGTCTTGAGTCTTTTCTAGCCAATTTTCAATCAGATTCGTTAAAAGGGCACCGTGCAGTACGTCAAAATGTAAAAAATGATATTGATTGGCGCAAGGTGTATAACTGAATATAAACATATAGATGTCTTCAGGTACAGACTCTTTATGTACATGTGAAGTTTTGGATTTTTAGCAGCATGTGCAGGAGAGTTATTAAGCATTTTGTCCATTGCGGCGAAGGAAATCTTAAGTGAAAACTTTGATGCCCCGCCCCCGTCATATAGTATTTCGGAAACAAAAAATTTTAGCCCCAGTGTTTGTGCCAGGTCTTCAGATGCTACAGACAGAATTTTAAGGCAATCAGATGAAGCCTTTAGGGTCAGGGTGCAAAAGAATGACCCCTGTAAACATGCAAAAAAGGGCAAAAGTCGGACTTTCAAAAATTCATAACTCACTTCCTGTTCATATTAGACGTTAAAATATCAAATTTTTCGCCATGCCCGATGAGACTGCCAAGTTTGGTGAGTTTTTGTGCATGTTTCGGGGGTCAAAAATGCGATCGAACAATCGGAAAAATAATAATAATAATAATTTCTACAAAAACAATAGGGACTTCGCAGCGGTCGCTGCTCAGGCCCTAATAATAATAATAATAATAATAATAAAAGTAATAATATTTTCTACAAAAACAATAGGGACCTCGCCGCGGTCGCTGCTCGGGCCCCAATAATAATTTCTACACAAAGTCCATTGTGGTGACCCGCCCCCTTTTAAGTAAATTCAAAATGGCCGACTTCCTGTAAAACCTAGCTCATTGCTCCAAGAGACTTTTTTGTAGGTCTTGGTCTTATACATACAGTGAACCCTCGCTACTTCGCGGTTCACCTTTCGCGGGTTCAGTGCTTCGCGGGTCTAAAAAATATTCGGGGGCATTGTAGTTTCGCCGAGCGGCACGACGGGGCGCTGGAGCGGTTAGACGGCCGGCGTGCGCCGAAGAAGAGCGTGGGCGAAGAGGAGAGTGGACGAAGAAGAGCACGTTCCCCCGGACACGATCGGTGGCGACGTTTCGCGCGGTTCGGACCGTACCAGAGCTCCGGCCAGCGTGCGTGGCAGTTAAGTCGTAGAGGAGCACCTTCCCCGGGCACGGGCGGTGCCAAGCGGCCCCTAAGTTTAACCGAATGGAAGCTCCGGAGGAGGAGGGCATGCTCGCGTCACACTAAGCCGAAGAGGAGCACCTTCCCCGGGCACGGGCGGTTCCAAGCGGCCCCTAAGTTTAACCGAATGGAAGCTCCGGAGGAGGAGGGCATGCTCGCGTCACAGTAAGCCGAAGAGGAGCACCTTCCCCGGGCACGGGCGGTGCCAAGCGGCCCCTAAGTTTAACCGAATGGAAGCTCCGGGGGAGGAGGACGGGCGTGTGTCACAGTTAAGCCAAATTGGAGCACCTCTTCTGCCCGGGCACGAGCGGAGCGCGAGGCTGTCAGTTATGAATGAATAAATGAATAAATAAATAAAGAATGCCACCTTTCATTTCACAGGGCACACCGGACGGCGTACCAGCAGGTAAAAGTCGGAGTAATTAAATAAATACAAAAAGAATGGCTGGGGAATAAAAAAATAATACGTTTTAATAATAATTTGTTTTTTTTGTTATAACATGAATTTCACTCTCTCTCTCCCCGTATATATATATATATATATATATATATATATATATTTATTATATATATTGTATATTTTTTTTAAGCATTTTTGAAGGTGCGCCGCTACTTCGCGGATTTTCAGTTTTCGCGGATGGTCTCGGTCCCCATTAACCGCGATAACAGAGAGTTCACTGTACTCCATAAAATTTACAAAAAGCGAGGTGAAACAGTCAACCAGAGCTGCTTTTTTAAACATTTCTCGAGGGCCATGGCGAGCCATTTCAAAAAAGCTGCACAACTAACGTATAAAATATTGATAAATTTGCTCGGCCTGATGTGTGTGTAAAGTTTTACGAGTTGTCGTTCATATTTAGAACCTCATAATCAGCTTTGTTTTATTGCCGAACAGTGCAATGCCACTCCCACAACTTTTCACGAAAAATCACGAATTTCGTATTGTGACATCCTCATGGCCGAAACAGTCATCCGAGCATATATGAGGGCGACCTTGTTGAGTTGCACGGAGAAAAACATCCAAGAAAATAACTTGTATTAGCTTTTACCAGTTGGTGGCGCTACTACTACGATGTAAAATAAGTTGGTAGATGTCTTCAGGGCTGAGGTATCCTCAAATGTGTACAACTTCGAGAAGATAGGATCATCTGAGTCATGTTGCCGGAGCTTTTGTTGCCACAGAGTACAATCGGACTTTTCAGCACCTTAATAGCCACGCCTTTTGCCAAAACGTCACAAAATTCGGCAGAGAGTAAGATCATTGTCTTGAGTCTTTTCTGACTAATTTTCAGTCGGATTCGTCAAAAGGGCACCGTGCAGTACGTGAAAATTAAAATAAAAACAAATTTTTGATTCCACTTGGCGGCGCTGTGTGTATAACAAAATAATAACATTAAGATGTCTTCAGGTCGGGACGTTTTATTTACAGGTGAAGGTTTGGATTTTTAGGAGCATGTGCAGGGGAGTTATTAAGCATTCATTTATTTGTATTAGGTTCATTTTGTCTTCTTATTATTGATATTTGACTGATTCATTAAAAGCAGACAATTATGTTTAAGGTTAATTTTTTACCTGACATGTTTCGGCGAGTCTTTCGCCTTCTTCAGAGTGTCGCATGATGGTGTCTTGAGACCCGTCTTTATCAGCTGATGTTCCATGAGGGTGTGACTTACCTGTCAAAAAAATGAAAAAATCAGAGCAGTAAAAGAACAAGCACAACATGAACATTACAAATCAGCAATCACTGACCACTGCAAAAGGGAAAACCACATCATGGACCGGGAGAAGGGCAGGGTCATCCGCACAGAAGAGAACAAACAACAGCGCTGGATCAGAGAGGCCATTGAGATCTGCAAGCGAGGCATAAAAACCATGAACAGAGACAAGGGAGCCTTCATCCTCTCTACCACCTGGACCAGCATCTTGGCGGAGTGAACGGACAGCGGGGGGCGTGACTTGCCTTCATTCTTGTGACAGGTAAGTCACGCCCTCATGGAACATCAGCTGATAAAGACGGGTCACAAGACACCATCATGTGACACTCTGAAGAAGGCGAAAGACTTTTGTATTGTGACATGCTCAAGGCCTAAACACTCATCCGAGCAAATATAAGGTAGATTTTGTTCACCTGCCCGGAGAAAAACATCAACGAAAATTATTTGTATTTGTTTTAACCAGTTGGTGGCGCTACCACTGCGATCAAAAATAAGTTGGCAGCCGTCTTCAGGGCCTGAATATCCTCAAATGTGAAAGATTTCCAGAAGATGGATCATCTGAATCATTTTGCAGGAACTTTTGTTGCCACGGAGAATAATCAGACTCTGCGGCACCGTAATAGCCACGCCCTTTGAAGGAAAGTCATAAAAATAGGGATAGAGTAAGATCAATGTCTTGAGTCTTTTCTAGCCAATTTTCAATCGGATTCGTTAAAAGGGCACCATGCAGTACGTCAAAATGTAAAAAATGATATTGATTGGCGCAAGGTGTATAACTGAATATAAACATATAGATGTCTTCAGGTACAGACTCTTTATGTACATGTGAAGTTTTGGATTTTTAGCAGCATGTGCAGGAGAGTTATTAAGCATTTTGTCCATTGCGGCGAAGGAAATCTTAAGTGAAAACTTTGAAGCCCCGCCCCCGTCATATAGTATTTCGGAAACAAAAAATTTTAGCCCCAGTGTTTGTCCCAGGTCTTCAGATGCTACAGACAGAATTTTAAGGCAATCAGATGAAGCCTTTAGGATCAGGGTGCAAAAGAATGACCCCTGTAAACATGCAAAAAAGGGCAAAAGTCGGACTTTCAAAAATTCATAACTCACTTCCTGTTCATATTAGACGTGAAAATATCAAATTTTTCGCCATGCCCGATGAGACTGCCAAGTTTGGTGAGTTTTTGTGCATGTTTCGGGGGTCAAAAATGCGATCGAACAATCGGAAAAATAATAATAATAATAATTTCTACAAAAACAATAGGGACTTCGCAGCGGTCGCTGCTCAGGCCCTAATAATAATAATAATAATAATAATAAAAGTAATAATGTTTTCTACAAAAACAATAGGGACCTCGCCGCGGTCGCTGCTCGGGCCCCAATAATAATTTCTACACAAAGTCCATTGTGGTGACCCGCCCCCTTTTAAGTAAATTCAAAATGGCCGACTTCCTGTAAAACCTAGCTCATTGCTCCAAGAGACTTTTTTGTAGGTCTTGGTCTTATACATACAGTGAACCCTCGCTACTTCGCGGTTCACCTTTCGCGGGTTCAGTGCTTCGCGGGTCTAAAAAATATTCGGGGGCATTGTAGTTTCGCCGAGCGGCACGACGGGGCGCTGGAGCGGTTAGACGGCCGGCGTGCGCCGAAGAAGAGCGTGGGCGAAGAGGAGAGTGGACGAAGAAGAGCACGTTCCCCCGGACACGATCGGTGGCGACGTTTCGCGCGGTTCGGACCGTACCAGAGCTCCGGCCGGCGTGCGTGGCAGTTAAGCCGTAGAGGAGCACCTTCCCCGGGCACGGGCGGTTCCAAGCGGCCCCTAAGTTTAACCGAATGGAAGCTCCGGAGGAGGAGGGCATGCTCGCGTCACAGTAAGCCGAAGAGGAGCACCTTCCCCGGGCACGGGCGGTGCCAAGCGGCCCCTAAGTTTAACCGAATGGAAGCTCCGGGGGAGGAGGGCGGGCGTGTGTCACAGTTAAGCCAAATTGGAGCACCTCTTCTGCCCGGGCACGAGCGGAGCGCGAGGCTGTCAGTTATGAATGAATAAATAAATAAAGAATGCCACCTTTCATTTCACAGGGCACACCGGACGGCGTACCAGCAGGTAAAAGTCGGAGTAATTAAATAAATACTAAAAGAATGGCTGGGGAATAAAAAAATAATACGTTTTAATAATAATTTAGTTTTTTTGTTATAACATGAATTTCACTCTCTCTCTCCCCCGTATATATATATATATATATATATATATATATATTTATTATATATATTGTTTATTTTTTTTAAGCATTTTTGAAGGTGCGCCGCTACTTCGCGGATTTTCAGTTTTCGCGGGTGGTCTCGGTCCCCGTTAACCGCGATAACCGAGGGTTCACTGTACTCCATAAAATTTACAAAAAGCGAGGTGAAACACTCAACCAGAGCTGCTTTTTTTTAACATTTCTCGAGGGCCATGGCGAGCCATTTCAAAAAAGCTGCACAACTAACTTATAAAATATTGATAAATTTGCTCGGCCTGATGTGTGTGTAAAGTTTTACGAGTTGTCGTTCATATTTAGAACCTCATAATCAGCTTTGTTTTATTGCCGAACAGTGCAATGCCACTCCCACAACTTTTCATGAAAAAGGACGAATTTCGTATTGTGACATCCTCATGGCCGAAACAGTCATCCGAGCATATATGAGGGCGACCTTGTTGAGTTGCACGGAGAAAAACATCCAAGAAAATAACTTGTATTAGCTTTTACCAGTTGGTGGCGCTACTACTACGATGTAAAATAAGTTGGTAGATGTCTTCAGGGCTGAAGTATCCTCAAATGTGTACAACTTCGAGAAGATAGGATCATCTGAGTCATGTTGCCGGAGCTTTTGTTGCCACAGAGTACAATCGGACTTTTCAGCACCTTAATAGCCACGCCTTTTGCCAAAACGTCACAAAATTCGGCAGAGAGTAAGATCATTGTCTTGAATCTTTTCTGACTCATTTTCAGTCGGATTCGTCAAAAGGGCACCGTGCAGTATGTGAAAATTAAAATAAAAACAAATTTTTGATTCCACTTGGCGGCACTGTGTGTATAACAAAATAATAACATTAAGATGTCTTCAGGTCGGGACGTTTTATTTACAGGTGAAGGTTTGGATTTTTAGGAGCATGTGCAGGGGAGTTATTAAGCATTCATTTATTTGTATTAGGTTCATTTTGTCTTCTTATTATTGATATTTGACTGATTCATTAAAAGCAGACAATTATGTTTTAGGTTAATTTTTTACCTGACATGTTTCGGCGAGTCTTTTGCCTTCTTCAGAGTGTCGCATGATGGTGTCTTGAGCTGATGTTCCATGAGGGTGTGACTTACCTGTCAAAAAAATGAAAAAATCAGAGCAGTAAAAGAACAAGCACAACATGAACATTACAAATCAGCAATCACTGACCACTGCAAAAGGGAAAACCACATCATGGACCGGGAGAAGGGCAGGGTCATCCGCACAGAAGAGAACAAACAACAGCGCTGGATCAGAGAGGCCATTGAGATCTGCAAGCGAGGCATAAAAACCATGAACAGAGACAAGGGAGCCTTCATCCTCTCTACCACCTGGAGCAGCATCTTGGCGGAGTGAACGGACTGCGGGGGGCGTGACTTGCCTTCATTCTTGTGACAGGTAAGTCACGCCCTCATGGAACATCAGCTGATAAAGACGGGTCACAAGACAGCATCATGTGACACTCTGAAGAAGGCGAAAGACTTTCGTATTGTGACATGCTCAAGGCCTAAACACTCATCCGAGCAAATATAAGGTAGATTATGTTCACCTGCCCGGAGAAAAACATCAACGAAAATAATTTGTATTTGTTTTAACCAGTTGGTGGCACTACCACTGCGATCAAAAATAAGTTGGCAGCCGTCTTCAGGGCCTGAATATCCTCAAATGTGAAAGATTTCCAGAAGATGGATCATCTGAATCATTTTGCAGGAACTTTTGTTGCCACGGAGAATAATCAGACTCTGCGGCACCGTAATAGCCACGCCCTTTGAAGGAAAGTCGTAAAAATAGGGATAGAGTAAGATCAATGTCTTGAGTCTTTTCTAGCCAATTTTCAATCAGATTCGTTAAAAGGGCACCGTGCAGTACGTCAAAATGTAAAAAATGATATTGATTGGCGCAAGGTGTATAACTGAATATAAACATATAGATGTCTTCAGGTACAGACTCTTTATGTACATGTGAAGTTTTGGATTTTTAGCAGCATGTGCAGGAGAGTTATTAAGCATTTTGTCCATTGCGGCGAAGGAAATCTTAAGTGAAAACTTTGATGCCCCGCCCCCGTCATATAGTATTTCGGAAACAAACAATTTTAGCCCCAGTGTTTGTCCCAGGTCTTCAGATGCTACAGACAGAATTTTAAGGCAATCAGATGAAGCCTTTAGGATCAGGGTGCAAAAGAATGACCCCTGTAAACATGCAAAAAAGGGCAAAAGTCGGACTTTCAAAAATTCATAACTCACTTCCTGTTCATATTAGACGTTAAAATATCAAATTTTTCGCCATGCCCGATGAGACTGCCAAGTTTGGTGAGTTTTTGTGCATGTTTCGGGGGTCAAAAATGCGATCGAACAATCGGAAAAATAATAATAATAATAATTTCTACAAAAACAATAGGGACTTCGCAGCGGTCGCTGCTCAGGCCCTAATAATAATAATAATAATAATAATAAAAGTAATAATATTTTCTACAAAAACAATAGGGACCTCGCCGCGGTCGCTGCTCGGGCCCCAATAATAATTTCTACACAAAGTCCATTGTGGTGACCCGCCCCCTTTTAAGTAAATTCAAAATGGCCGACTTCCTGTAAAACCTAGCTCATTGCTCCAAGAGACTTTTTTGTAGGTCTTGGTCTTATACATACAGTGAACCCTCGCTACTTCGCGGTTCACCTTTCGCGGGTTCAGTGCTTCGCGGGTCTAAAAAATATTCGGGGGCATTGTAGTTTCGCCGAGCGGCACGACGGGGCGCTGGAGCGGTTAGACGGCCGGCGTGCGCCGAAGAAGAGCGTGGGCGAAGAGGAGAGTGGACGAAGAAGAGCACGTTCCCCCGGACACGATCGGTGGCGACGTTTCGCGCGGTTCGGACCGTACCAGAGCTCCGGCCAGCGTGCGTGGCAGTTAAGCCGTAGAGGAGCACCTTCCCCGGGCACGGGCGGTGCCAAGCGGCCCCTAAGTTTAACCGAATGGAAGCTCCGGAGGAGGAGGGCATGCTCGCGTCACAGTAAGCCGAAGAGGAGCACCGTCCCCGGGCACGGGCGGTTCCAAGCGGCCCCTAAGTTTAACCGAATGGAAGCTCCGGAGGAGGAGGGCATGCTCGCGTCACAGTAAGCCGAAGAGGAGCACCTTCCCCGGGCACGGGCGGTGCCAAGCGGCCCCTAAGTTTAACCGAATGGAATCTCCAGGGGAGGAGGACGGGCGTGTGTCACAGTTAAGCCAAATTGGAGCACCTCTTCTGCCCGGGCACGAGCGGAGCGCGAGGCTGTCAGTTATGAATGAATAAATGAATAAATAAATAAAGAATGCCACCTTTCATTTCACAGGGCACACCGGACGGCGTACCAGCAGGTAAAAGTCGGAGTAATTAAATAAATACAAAAAGAATGGCTGGGGAATAAAAAAATAATACGTTTTAATAATAATTTGGTTTTTTTGTTATAACATGAATTTCACTCTCTCTCTCCCCGTATATATATATATATATATATATATATATATATATATATATATATATATATATATATATATATATATATATATTTATATATTTATTGTATATATTGTATATTTTTTTTAAGCATTTTTGAAGGTGCGCCGCTACTTCGCGGATTTTCAGTTTTCGCGGGTGGTCTCGGTCCCCATTAACCGCGATAACCGAGGGTTCACTGTACTCCATAAAATTTACAAAAAGCGAGGTGAAACACTCAACCAGAGCTGCTTTTTTTTAACATTTCTCGAGGGCCATGGCGAGCCATTTCAAAAAAGCTGCACAACTAACGTATAAAATATTGATAAATTTGCTCGGCCTGATGTGTGTGTAAAGTTTTACGAGTTGTCGTTCATATTTAGAACCTCATATTCAGCTTTGTTTTATTGCCGAACAGTGCAATGCCACTCCCACAACTTTTCACGAAAAATCACAAATTTCGTATTGTGACATCCTCATGGCCGAAACAGTCATCCGAGCATATATGAGGGCGACCTTGTTGAGTTGCACGGAGAAAAACATCCAAGAAAATAACTTGTATTAGCTTTTACCAGTTGGTGGCGCTACTACTACAATGTAAAATAAGTTGGTAGATGTCTTCAGGGCTGAAGTATCCTCAAATGTGTACAACTTCGAGAAGATAATAATTTCTACAAAAACAATAGGGACTTCGCAGCGGTCGCTGCTCAGGCCCTAATAATAATAATAATAATAATAATAAAAGTAATAATATTTTCTACAAAAACAATAGGGACCTCGCAGCCGTCGCAGCTCGGGCCCTAATAACAATTTCTAGAAAAACAATAGGGACCTCGCAGCGGTCACTGCTCGGGCCCTAATAATAATAATAATAAAAATAATAATAATTTCCACAAAAACAATGGGGACCTCGTAGCGGTCGCTGCTCAGGCCCTAATAATAATTTCTACAAAAACAATAGGGACCTCGCCGCCGTCGCTGCTCGGGCCCCAATAATAATTTCTACACAAAGTCCATTGTGGTGACCCGCCCCCTTTTAAGTAAATTCAAAATGGCCGACTTCCTGTAAAACCTAGCTCATTGCTCCAAGAGACTTTTTTGTAGGTCTTGGTCTTATACATACAGTGAACCCTCGCTACTTCGCGGTTCACCTTTCGCGGGTTCAGTGCTTCGCGGGTCTAAAAAATATTCGGGGGCATTGTAGTTTCGCCGAGCGGCACGACGGGGCGCTGGAGCGGTTAGACGGCCGGCGTGCGCCGAAGAAGAGCGTGGGCGAAGAGGAGAGTGGACGAAGAAGAGCACGTTCTCCCTGACACGATCGGTGGCGACGTTTCGCGCGGTTCGGACCGTACCAGAGCTCCGGCCGGCGTGCGTGGCAGTTAAGCCGTAGAGGAGCACCTTCCCCGGGCACGGGCGGTGCCAAGCGGCCCCTAAGTTTAACCGAATGGAAGCTCCGGAGGAGGAGGGCATGCTCGCGTCACAGTAAGCCGAAGAGGAGCACCTTCCCCGGGCACGGGCGGTTCCAAGCGGCCCCTAAGTTTAACTGAATGGAAGCTCCGGAGGAGGAGGGCATGCTCGCGTCACAGTAAGCCGAAGAGGAGCACCTTCCCCGGGCACGGGCGGTGCCAAGCGGCCCCTAAGTTTAACCGAATGGAAGTTCCGGGGGAGGAGGGCGGGCGTGTGTCACAGTTAAGCCGAATTGGAGCACCTCTTCCGCCCGGGCACGAGCGGAGCGCGAGGCTGTCAGTTATGAATGAATAAATGAATAAATAAATAAAGAATGCCACCTTTCATTTCACAGGGCACACCGGACGGCGTACCAGCAGGTAAAAGTCGGAGTAATTAAATAAATACAAAAAGAATGGCTGGGGAATAAAAAAATAATACGTTTTAATAATAATTTGGTTTTTTTGTTATAAAATGAATTTCACTCTCTCTCTCCCCGTATATATATATATATATATATATATATATATATATATATATATATTTATTATATATATTGTATATTTTTTTTAAGCATTTTTGAAGGTGCGCCGCTACTTCGCGGATTTTCAGTTTTCGCGGGTGGTCTCGGTCCCCATTAACCGCGATAACCGAGGGTTCACTGTACTCCATAAAATTTACAAAAAGCGAGGTGAAACACTCAATCAGGGCTGCTTTTTTGAACATTTCTCAAGGGCCATGGCGAGCCATTTAAAAAAAGCTGCACAACTAACGTATAAAATATTGATAAATTTGCTCGGCCTGATGTGTGTGTAAAGTTTCACGAGTTGTCGTTCATATTTAGAACCTCATAATCAGCGTTGTTTTATTGCCGAACAGTGCAATGCCACTCCCACAACTTTTCACGAAAAAGGACTAATTTCGTATTGTGACATCCTCATGGCCGAAACAGTCATCCGAGCATATATGAGGGCGACCTTGTTGAGTTGCACGGAGAAAAACATCCAAGAAAATAACTTGTATTAGCTTTTACCAGTTGGTGGCGCTACTACTACGATGAAAAATAAGTCGGTAGATGTCTTCAGGGCTGAAGTATCCTCAAATGTGTACAACTTCGAGAAGATAGGATCATCTGAGTCATGTTGCCGGAGCTTTTGTTGCCACAGAGTACAATCGGACTTTTCAGCACCGTAATAGCCACGCCTTTTGCCAAAACGTCACAAAATTCGGCAGAGAGTAAGATCATTGTCTTGAGTCTTTTCTGACTAATTTTCAGTCGGATTCGTCAAAAGGGCACCGTGCAGTACGTGAAAATTAAAATAAAAACAAATTTTTGATTCCACTTGGCGGCGCTGTGTGTATAACAAAATAATAACATTAAGATGTCTTCAGGTCGGGACGTTTTATTTACAGGTGAAGGTTTGGATTTTTAGGAGCATGTGCAGGGGAGTTATTAAGCATTCATTTATTTGTATTAGGTTCATTTTGTCTTCTTATTATTGATATTTGACTGATTCATTAAAAGCAGACAATTATGTTTTAGGTTAATTTTTTACCTGACATGTTTCGGCGAGTCTTTTGCCTTCTTCAGAGTGTCGCATGATGGTGTCTTGAGACCCGTCTTTATCAGCTGATGTTCCATGAGGGTGTGACTTACCTGTCAAAAAAATGAAAAAATCAGAGCAGTAAAAGAACAAGCACAACATGAACATTACAAATCAGCAATCACTGACCGCTGCAAAAGGGAAAACCACATCATGGACCGGGAGAAGGGCAGGGTCATCCGCACCGAAGAGAATAAACAACAGCGCTGGATCAGAGAGGCCATTGAGATCTGCAAGCGAGGCATAAAAACCATGAACAGAGACAAGGGAGCCTTCATCCTCTCTACCACCTGGAGCAGCATTTTGGCGGAGTGAACGGACAGCGGGGGGCGTGACTTGCCTTCATTCTTGTGACAGGTAAGTCACGCCCTCATGGAACATCAGCTGATAAAGACGGGCCACAAGACACCATCATGTGACACTCTGAAGAAGGCGAAAGACTTTCGTATTGTGACATCCTCAAGGCCTAAACACTCATCCGAGCAAATGTAAGGTAGATTTTGTTAACCTGCCCGGAGAAAAAAATCAACGAAAATAATTTGTATTTGTTTTAACCAGTTGGTGGCGCTACCACTGCGATCAAAAATAAGTTGGCAGCCGTCTTCAGGGCCTGAATATCCTCAAATGTGAAAAATTTCGAGAAGATGGATCATCTGAATCATTTTGCAGGAACTTTTGTTGCCACAGAGAATAATCAGACTCTGCGGCACCGTAATAGCCACGCCCTTCGAAGGAAAGTCACAAAAATAGGGATAGAGTAAGATCAATGTCTTGAGTCTTTTCTAGCCAATTTTCAATCAGATTCGTTAAAAGGGCACCGTGCAGTACGTCAAAATGTAAAAAATGATATTGATTGGCGCAAGGTGTATAACTGAATATAAACATATAGATGTCTTCAGGTACAGACTCTTTATGTACATGTGAAGTTTTGGATTTTTAGCAGCATGTGCAGGAGAGTTATTAAGCATTTTGTCCATTGCGGCGAAGGAAATCTTAAGTGAAAACTTTGATGCCCCGCCCCCGTCATATAGTATTTCGGAAACAAAAAATTTTAGCCCCAGTGTTTGTCCCAGGTCTTCAGAAGCTACAGACAGAATTTTAAGGCAATCAGATGAAGCCTTTAGGATCAGGGTGCAAAAGAATGACCCCTGTAAACATGCAAAAAAGGGCAAAAGTCGGACTTTCAAAAATTCATAACTCACTTCTTGTTCATATTAGACATTAAAATATCAAATTTTTCGCCATGCCCGATGAGACTGCCAACTTTGGTGAGTTTTTGTGCATGTTTCGGGGGTCAAAAATGCGATCGAACAATCGGAAAAATAATAATAATAATAATTTCTACAAAAACAATAGGGACTTCGCAGCGGTCGCTGCTCAGGCCCTAATAATAATAATAATAATTATAATAAAAGTAATAATATTTTCTACAAAAACAATAGGGACCTCGCCGCGGTCGCTGCTCGGGCCCCAATAATAATTTCTACACAAAGTCCATTGTGGTGACCCGCCCCCTTTTAAGTAAATTCAAAATGGCCGACTTCCTGTAAAACCTAGCTCATTGCTCCAAGAGACTTTTTTGTAGGTCTTGGTCTTATACATACAGTGAACCCTCGCTACTTCGCGGTTCACCTTTCGCGGGTTCAGTGCTTCGCGGGTCTAAAAAATATTCGGGGGCATTGTAGTTTCGCCGAGCGGCACGACGGGGCGCTGGAGCGGTTAGACGGCCGGCGTGCGCCGAAGAAGAGCGTGGGCGAAGAGGAGAGTGGACGAAGAAGAGCACGTTCCCCCGGACACGATCGGTGGCGACGTTTCGCGTGGTTCGGACCGTACCAGAGCTCCGGCCAGCGTGCGTGGCAGTTAAGCCGTAGAGGAGCACCTTCCCCGGGCACGGGCGGTGCCAAGCGGCCCCTAAGTTTAACCGAATGGAAGCTCCGGAGGAGGAGGGCATGCTCGCGTCACAGTAAGCCGAAGAGGAGCACCTTCCCCGGGCACGGGCGGTTCCAAGCGGCCCCTAAGTTTAACCGAATGGAAGCTCCGGAGGAGGAGGGCATGCTCGCGTCACAGTAAGCCGAAGAGGAGCACCTTCCCCGGGCACGGGCGGTTCCAAGCGGCCCCTAAGTTTAACCGAATGGAAGCTCCGGAGGAGGAGGGCATGCTCGCGTCACAGTAAGCCGAAGAGGAGCACCTTCCCCGGGCACGGGCGGTGCCAAGCGGCCCCTAAGTTTAACCGAATGGAAGCTCCGGGGGAGGAGGACGGGCGTGTGTCACAGTTAAGCCAAATTGGAGCACCTCTTCTGCCCGGGCACGAGCGGAGCGCGAGGCTGTCAGTTATGAATGAATAAATGAATAAATAAATAAAGAATGCCACCTTTCATTTCACAGGGCACACCGGACGGCGTACCAGCAGGTAAAAGTCGGAGTAATTAAATAAATACAAAAAGAATGGCTGGGGAATAAAAAAATAATACGTTTTAATAATAATTTGGTTTTTTTGTTATAACATGAATTTCACTCTCTCTCTCCCTGTATATATATATATATATATATATATATATATATATATATATATATATATTTATTATATATATTGTATATTTTTTTTAAGCATTTTTGAAGGTGCGCCGCTACTTCGCGGATTTTCAGTTTTCGCGGGTGGTCTCGGTCCCCATTAACCGCGATAACCGAGGGTTCACTGTACTCCATAAAATTTACAAAAAGCGAGGTGAAACACTCAACCAGAGCTGCTTTTTTTTAACATTTCTCGAGGGCCATGGCGAGCCATTTCAAAAAAGCTGCACAACTAACTTATAAAATATTGATAAATTTGCTCGGCCTGATGTGTGTGTAAAGTTTTACGAGTTGTCGTTCATATTTAGAACCTCATAATCAGCTTTGTTTTATTGCCGAACAGTGCAATGCCACTCCCACAACTTTTCACGAAAAATCACGAATTTCGTATTGTGACATCCTCATGGCCGAAACAGTCATCCGAGCATATATGAGGGCGACCTTGTTGAGTTGCACGGAGAAAAACATCCAAGAAAATAACTTGTATTAGCTTTTACCAGTTGGTGGCGCTACTACTACGATGTAAAATAAGTTGGTAGATGTCTTCAGGGCTGAAGTATCCTCAAATGTGTACAACTTCGAGAAGATAGGATCATCTGAGTCATGTTGCCGGAGCTTTTGTTGCCACAAAGTACAATCGGACTTTTCAGCACCTTAATAGCCACGCCTTTTGCCAAAACGTCACAAAATTCGGCAGAGAGTAAGATCATTGTCTTGAGTCTTTTCTGACTAATTTTCAGTCGGATTCGTCAAAAGGGTGTGGGGGTTCGGGTTAGGGGGCCTGCCAAGCTTTTTCCCTTTTCCCTAGGTTCCGGCTGTTTTCCGCCAGGCACGCCTCCGACCGGAGAGGGCGTCGGCTCCTGCGCACCTGCTGCCCATCATCAGCAATCACCGCGGGGGTTTAAAGCTCAGCGCTGCCAGGAGCCAGACGCCGGATTATTCCGTGACCTACCTCGGTACCCGGTCCACGTCGACGTTCGCCTCGTGCACGTCCGCGCTTTGTGTTATGCAACCCGAGTTAACCATTGTCTTTCCTCGCTCTCCCTCCAGCCGCCCAGCGCCAGCCCGAGCCCGATCCTCCGCCGCCAGCCGCCGAGCCCCGGAGCGTCGATCGCACCTCGTACGCCCGTACGCCGCCTGCCTGCCCTTCTCAGCCTCCGCCGGCTCGCCGCCGCCTTCGCCTCCACGCCGCTCTCCGCGCCCGCGTTCCTCCCGCCACAGCACCGGTGCACACTCAGCGCGCCGTCTCCGCTGCACCTCCGCGAGCGCACATCTCGCCACCCCGGCGAGCACCCCGGCGCTGACTCGCCGCTCCTCCACCTGTCCTCCTGCCCTGCTACCGGAACCCGTTCCTCTCCCCCCGAACCCTTCAATAAATCCTCCTCAACCATCCTCGCTTGCTCTTGGGTCCAGTTTTCCTTTCTCACGGTTCCCTGAACCGTTACAGAATAATCCGGCCCCAATGGACCCAGCGAGCTCGGATTCCCTCCAAGAGGCCCTCTCCCACCAAGGCAGACAGCTGGGAAGACACGAGAGGATGATGCAGGAGTTCATGGACTCCGTCCAGGCTCTCCACCACCAACTCGCGCTCCTTTCGAAGCAGGTCAGCTCTCTTCCCTCTGCTTCCGGCCTCCCGGAGGGCACCTCCCCGGTCCCTTCTCCCCCTCCTCCGCCCGCCGTGTTCTCTTCGAGCGGCAGGGAACCCCATGTCCCCACTCCCGAGCCGTTTTCCGGTGATCTGGGCTCTTGTAGCCAGTTCATATTGAGCACCTCGTTGGTGTTCGATCTCCAACCCCAAAGTTACCCGACCGATCGAGCTCGCATCGCCTACATGGTGAACCTGCTCCGCGGCCGCGCCGCGAAATGGGCCACCGCCTTGTGGGAGGCATCGGCCCCGGCGATGACCTCCTACTCCCACTTCTGCCAAGAGTTGCGGCGGGTATTCGACCATCCCGTCAAGGGACGCGAGGCCACCCGCCGATTGCTCGCACTCCGGCAGGGTTCCCGCTCCGCCGCCGACTTTTCGGTGGAGTTCCGCATTCTCGCCCACGAGTGCGGGTGGAACGAGCCCGCCCTTCGGGGAGTGTTCCTCAACGGGCTGACGGACCAGCTCAAGGATGAGCTGGCCGTTCGGGATGAGACCGCCTCTCTCGAAGACCTCATTGCCCTGGCTATTAAGGTAGACAACCGGTTGCGGGAGCGGCAGTCCGAGCGGACGCGTAGGTCGCCCCGTCCGGCGGCACGCGCTCCCGCACCTCCCGTCGACTTCCCTCCGCGACTACCGGTTACGCCTCCCGTCGGACAGGAGGAGCCCATGCAGCTGGGGAGAACCCGCCTGGATCCTCAGGAACGCCAGAGGCGCCTCTCGAGCCAGCTATGCCTCTATTGTGGCAACCCCGGTCACTACATCGCCGCTTGCCACGTGAAGCCAAAAGAGGGGGGCTCGCCGCTGATCAGGAGTCCCGCGGCGAGCCATAACGTGTCAGCTACGGGCTCCTCTTCACGCATGTCCATCCCAGCCCGCCTCCTCTGGCAGACCCAATCCCTCTCGGTCGCCGTACTGGTGGACTCCGGAGCGGATGGGAACTTCCTGGACCTGGCTCTGGCTCGCCGGCTGGGTGTCCCCCTGGAGCCTCTCCCTTCCCCACGGCGCGTGGTGGCTCTGGATGGACGCCTCATCTCCCAGGTCTTCCATCAAACGGGACCCCTAACCCTTATTGTTTCCGGTAACCACCGGGAGACCATCCAGCTCCTCCTAATCCACTCGCCACAAGTCCCCCTGGTCCTGGGTTTCCCGTGGCTCCAGCTACACAACCCCGCGATAGACTGGAGGAGATGTGCAATCACCGGGTGGAGCGAGCTTTGCCACTCACAGTGCCTTCTGTCCGCCGACCCCGCTCCCCGCTCGGTTCCTTGCTCCCCGGCTCCACCCGACCTGGCGTCCGTCCCCACGGACTACCATGACCTGGCCCAGGTTTTTTGCAAAGACCTCGCCCGCACCCTTCCTCCCCATCGGCCCTATGACTGCGCCATAGACCTCTTTCCCGGAGCTCCGCTGCCCAGCTCCCGGCTGTACAACATCTCCCGTCCCGAGAAGGAGGCCCTCGAGACCTACATCCGCGACTCCCTGGCGGCCGGTCTGATTCGGCCCTCTTCCTCGCCCCTGGGAGCGGGTTTCTTTTTTGTCAAGAAGAAAGACTCCTCCCTTCGCCCTTGCATTGACTTCAAGGCTCTCAACGGCATCACAGTCAAAAATAAGACCTCTCTGCCCCTCATAGACCCCTCGTTCGAGCCCCTCTGCGAAGCCCAAGTCTTCTCCAAGCTCGATCTCCGGAACGCCTACCATTTGGTCCGCATCCGCGAGGGCGATGAATGGAAGACGGCCTTCAATACCCCCCTTGGACATTTTGAGTATCTCGTCATGCCCTTCGGCCTCACCAACGCCCCCGCCGTTTTTCAAGCTCTCATGACCGACATTCTCCGGGATATGCTCAACCGTTTCGTCTTTATTTACCTGGATGACATCCTCATCTTCTCCCGATCCCTCGAGGACCACCGCCGCCACGTCCGATCAGTCCTCCAGCGCCTGCTGGAGAACCGCCTGTTCGTGAAACCGGAGAAATGCGAGTTCCACGTCCCATCGATCCATTTCCTGGGCTACGTCATCGCCCGGGGTCAACTCCAGCCGGATCCCGCCAAGATCCAGGCGGTGGTGGAGTGGCCTACTCCCACTACTCGCAAGGAACTCCAACGCTTCCTGGGGTTCGCTAATTTCTACCGGCGATTCATCCGCAATTACAGCAAGGTTGCTAGTCCTCTCACGGCCCTCACCTCCACCCTCACCCCCTTTCAGTGGACTCCGGGAGCGGCTCAAGCTTTCGGGCATCTAAAGGAAGCCTTCACCAGCGCTCCGGTCCTCAGACACCCCGATCCCGCACTCCAGTTCGTGGTGGAGGTGGATGCTTCCGACACGGGGGCGGGAGCGGTGCTCTCCCAACGGGACCCCGACACCCAGAAGACTCATCCATGCGCCTTCTTCTCCCGACGCCTGTCCCCCGCCGAGAAGAACTATGACGTCGGCAATCGGGAGTTGCTGGCAGTCGTCTGGGCTCTCCAGGAGTGGCGGCACTGGCTGGAGGGCACCGCCGTCCCCTTCCTCGTCTGGACCGACCACAAAAATCTGGCCTACCTGCAGTCAGCCAAGCGGATGAACCCCCGTCAAGCCCGTTGGCACCTCTTCTTGAGCCGATTCAACTTCACCCTTTCCTTCCGTCCCGGGTCGAACAACGGCAAGGCGGACGCCCTCTCCCGGATGTTCGCTCCGCCTGCCAGTCCAGAGACCACACAGACCATTCTCCCGTCCTCCTGTCTCCTGGGGGCGGCCTCCTGGGAGATCGAGCGCACGGTTCGCGAGGCGCAGAAAACCCAACCCGATCCCCGACCTGACCCCTCGGACCTCCTCTTCGTCCCCGATGCCGCACGCTCCCAGGTCCTCCAGTGGGGGCACTCCTCCTCGCTCACCTGCCACCCTGGCGTCACGCGCACCCTTCGCTTCCTCCAAGCGCACTTCTGGT
This sequence comes from Idiotropiscis lumnitzeri, assembly GCF_059441095.1. Lineage (NCBI taxonomy): Eukaryota > Metazoa > Chordata > Actinopteri > Syngnathiformes > Syngnathidae > Idiotropiscis > Idiotropiscis lumnitzeri. Next base: position 286,998 of record NW_028283644.1, read on the forward strand.
GGCCCAGTATGACAAGAGACACGCGAGAATTCGTGCTGGCATGCTCGGTTTGCGCCCGCGGAAAGGCCTCACACACGGCTCCGGCCGGTCTTCTCCACCCTCTGCCTATCCCGAGCCGCCCCTGGTCCCACATCGCTGTGGACTTCGTCACGGGTCTTCCTTCGTCCAAAGGACACACAGTTATCCTCACCATTATCGACCGCTTCTCCAAGAGCGTCCACTTCGTTCCCCTTCCCAAGCTACCCACCGCCTTGGAGACAGCCACACTCCTGACCCAGCACGTTTTCCGGCTCCACGGCCTCCCGCAAGACATCGTCTCCGACCGGGGCCCCCAGTTCTCTTCCCAGGTCTGGAGGGAGTTCTGTAAGGCAGTGGGCGCCACAGCCAGCCTTTCCTCCGGTTACCACCCGCAGACCAACGGGCAGACCGAGCGGGCCAATCAACACCTGGAGGCAGCGCTGCGGTGCGTGGTGGCCCGGAACCCCGAGACATGGAGCGAGGCTCTCGCATGGATCGAGTACGCCCACAACTCCCTCTCCTGCGCCTCGACAGGTATGTCGCCGTTCATGGCCTGTCTTGGCTACCAACCTCCCCTTTTTACGGAGCAGGAGCATGCAGTGGCGGTTCCCTCGGTGGAGGAACACATCAGTCGGGCCAAGGCCGTCTGGGCAGAGGTCAAGGCCTCCCTCACCCGCTCGGCGCAACGCAACAAGCGCCTGGCGGACCGTCGTCGAACCCCAGCTCCCGACTACCAGCCCGGTCAGCAGGTCTGGCTCTCGACCCGCGACCTTCCCCTCCAGACCGATTCACGTAAGCTGTCTCCGCGCTACATTGGTCCCTTTCCCATCACCAAGATCATTAACCCCTGTTCTGTCAGACTAAAGCTCCCCGATTCCCTCAAGATCCACCCCACCTTCCACGTTTCTCTCCTCAAGCCGGTCTCTTCCAGCGTCCTAAGCCCTCCGACCATCTCCCCTCCACCCCCCCTGATGATCGACGACCACCCAGCCTTCACGGTCTCCAAAGTGTTGGACGTTAGACGTCGGGGGAGGGGGTTTCAGTTCCTCGTGGACTGGGAGGGGTACGGTCCGGAGGAACGTTCTTGGATCTCCCGCAAGCTCTTCATTGACGACTCCCCGATCCGGGAGTTTTACGCCACACACCCGGACAAACCAGGAAGGACGCCAGGAGGCGTCCGTTGAGGGGGGGGTACTGTGGGGGTTCGGGTTAGGGGGCCTGCCAAGCTTTTTCCCTTTTCCCTAGGTTCCGGCTGTTTTCCGCCAGGCACGCCTCCGACCGGAGAGGGCGTCGGCTCCTGCGCACCTGCTGCCCATCATCAGCAATCACCGCGGGGGTTTAAAGCTCAGCGCTGCCAGGAGCCAGACGCCGGATTATTCCGTGACCTACCTCGGTACCCGGTCCACGTCGACGTTCGCCTCGTGCACGTCCGCGCTTTGTGTTATGCAACCCGAGTTAACCATTGTCTTTCCTCGCTCTCCCTCCAGCCGCCCAGCGCCAGCCCGAGCCCGATCCTCCGCCGCCAGCCGCCGAGCCCCGGAGCGTCGATCGCACCTCGTACGCCCGTACGCCGCCTGCCTGCCCTTCTCAGCCTCCGCCGGCTCGCCGCCGCCTTCGCCTCCACGCCGCTCTCCGCGCCCGCGTTCCTCCCGCCACAGCACCGGTGCACACTCAGCGCGCCGTCTCCGCTGCACCTCCGCGAGCGCACATCTCGCCACCCCGGCGAGCACCCCGGCGCTGACTCGCCGCTCCTCCACCTGTCCTCCTGCCCTGCTACCGGAACCCGTTCCTCTCCCCCCGAACCCTTCAATAAATCCTCCTCAACCATCCTCGCTTGCTCTTGGGTCCAGTTTTCCTTTCTCACGGTTCCCTGAACCGTTACAAAGGGCACCGTGCAGTACGTGAAAATTAAAATAAAAACAAATTTTTGATTCCACTTGGCGGCACTGTGTGTATAACAAAATAATAGCATTAAGATGTCTTCAGGTCGGGACGTTTTATTTACAGGTGAAGGTTTGGATTTTTAGGAGCATGTGCAGGGGAGTTATTAAGCATTCATTTATTTGTATTAGGTTCATTTTGTCTTCTTATTATTGATATTTGACTGATTCATTAAAAGCAGACAATTATGTTTTAGGTTAATTTTTTACCTGACATGTTTCGGCGAGTCTTTCGCCTTCTTCAGAGTGTCGCATGATGGTGTCTTGAGACCCGTCTTTATCAGCTGATGTTCCATGAGGGTGTGACTTACCTGTCAAAAAAATGAAAAATCAGAGCAGTAAAAGAACAAGCACAACATGAACATTACAAATCAGCAATCACTGACCACTGCAAAAGGGAAAACCACATCATGGACCGGGAGAAGGGCAGGGTCATCCGCACCGAAGAGAACAAACAACAGCGCTGGATCAGAGAGGCCATTGAGATCTGCAAGCGAGGCATAAAAACCATGAACAGAGACAAGGGAGCCTTCATCCTCTCTACCACCTGGAGCAGCATTTTGGCGGAGTGAACGGACAGCGGGGGGCGTGACTTGCCTTCGTTCTTGTGACAGGTAAGTCACGCCCTCATGGAACATCAGCTGATAAAGACGGGCCACAAGACACCATCATGTGACACTCTGAAGAAGGCAAAAGACTTTCGTATTGTGACATCCTCAAGGCCTAAACACTCATCCGAGCAAATGTAAGGTAGATTTTGTTAACCTGCCCGGAGAAAAAAATCAACGAAAATAATTTGTATTTGTTTTAACCAGTTGGTGGCGCTACCACTGCGATCAAAAATAAGTTGGCAGCCGTCTTCAGGGCCTGAATATCCTCAAATGTGAAAAATTTCGAGAAGATGGATCATCTGAATCATTTTGCAGGAACTTTTGTTGCCACGGAGAATAATCAGACTCTGCGGCACCGTAATAGCCACGCCCTTCGAAGGAAAGTCACAAAAATAGGGATAGAGTAAGATCAATGTCTTGAGTCTTTTCTAGCCAATTTTCAATCAGATTCGTTAAAAGGGCACCGTGCAGTACGTCAAAATGTAAAAAATGATATTGATTGGCGCAAGGTGTATAACTGAATATAAACATATAGATGTCTTCAGGTACAGACTCTTTATGTACATGAATAGAATAGAAATAGAAATCCCTTTATTGTCATTGTACACAAGTGTGCAACGAGATTAGAGGGCTCCCCTCTCCAGTGCAATACAACAATAATACAGACAAATATATAAATTAGATGAATAAATAAGAATGGAATAAGAAGTTTTGGATTTTTAGCAGCATGTGCAGGAGAGTTATTAAGCATTTTGTCCATTGCGGCGAAGGAAATCTTAAGTGAAAACTTTGATGCCCCGCCCCCGTCATATAGTATTTCGGAAACAAAAAATTTTAGCCCCAGTGTTTGTGCCAGGTCTTCAGATGCTCCAGACAGAACTTTAAGGCAATCAGATGAAGCCTTTAGGATCAAGGTGCAAAAGAATGACCCCTGTAAACATGCAAAAAAGGGCAAAAGTCGGACTTTCAAAAATTCATAACTCACTTCCTGTTCATATTAGACGTTAAAAAATATCAAATTTTTCGCCATGCCCGATGAGACTGCCAAGTTTGGTGAGTTTTTGTGCATGTTTCGGGGGTCAAAAATGCGATCGAACAATCGGAAAAATAATAATAATAATAATTTCTACAAAAACAATAGGGACTTCGCAGCGGTCGCTGCTCAGGCCCTAATAATAATAATAATAATAATAATAATAAAAGTAATAATAATTTCTACAAAAACAATAGGGACCTCGCCGCGGTCGCTGCTCGGGCCCCAATAATAATTTCTACACAAAGTCCATTGTGGAGACCCGCCCCCTTTTAAGTAAATTCAAAATGGCCGACTTCCTGTAAAACCTAGCTCATTGCTCCAAGAGACTTTTTTGTAGGTCTTGGTCTTATACATACAGTGAACCCTCGCTACTTCGAGGTTCACCTTTCGCGGGTTCAGTGCTTCGCGGGTCTAAAAAATATTCGGGGGCATTGTAGTTTCGCCGAGCGGCACGACGGGGCGCTGGAGCGGTTAGACGGCCGGCGGGCGCCGAAGAAGAGCGTGGGCGAAGAGGAGAGTGGACGAAGAAGAGCACGTTCCCCCGGACACGATCGGTGGCGACGTTTCGCGCGGTTCGGACCGTACCAGAGCTCCGGCCGGCGTGCGTGGCAGTTAAGCCGTAGAGGAGCACCTTCCCCGGGCACGGGCGGTTCCAAGCGGCCCCTGAGTTTAACCGAATGGAAGCTCCGGAGGAGGAGGGCATGCTCGCGTCACAGTAAGTCGAAGAGGAGCACCTTCCCCGGGCACGGGCGTTTCCAGGCGGCCCCTAAGTTTAACCGAATGGAAGCTCCGGAGGAGGAGGGCATGCTCGCGTCACAGTAAGCCGAAGAGGAGCACCTTCCCCGGGCACGGGCGGTGCCAAGCGGCCCCTAAGTTTAACCGAATGGAAGCTCCGGGGGAGGAGGGCGGGCGTGTGTCACAGTTAAGCCGAATTGGAGCACCTCTTCTGCCCGGGCACGAGCGGAGCGCGAGGCTGTCAGTTATGAATGAATAAATGTAATAAATAAATAAAGAATGCCACCTTTCATTTCACAGGGCACACCGGACGGCGTACCAGCAGGTAAAAGTCGGAGTAATTAAATAAATACAAAAAGAATGGTTGGGGAATAAAAAAATAATAAGTTTTAATAATAATTTGTTTTTTTTGTTATAACATGAATTTCACTCTCTCTCTCTCTCTCTCCCCCCGTATATATATATATATATATATATATATATATATTTATATATTTATTATATATATTGTATATTTTTTTAAAGCATTTTTGAAGGTGCGCCGCTACTTCGCGGATTTTCAGTTTTCGCGGATGGTCTCGGTCCCCATTAACCGCGATAACCGAGGGTTCACTGTACTCCATAAAATTTACAAAAAGCGAGGTGAAACACTCAACCAGGGCTGCTTTTTTGAACATTTCTCGAGGGCCATGGTGAGCCATTTAAAAAAAGCTGCACAACTAACGTATAAAATATTGATAAATTTGCTCGGCCTGATGTGTGTGTAAAGTTTCACGAGTTGTTGTTCATATTTAGAACCTCATAATCAGCGTTGTTTTATTGCCGAACAGTGCAATGCCACTCCCACAACTTTTCATGAAAAAGGACAAATTTCGTATTATGACGTCCTCATGGCCCGAAACAGTCATCCGAGCATATACGAGGGCGACCTTGTTGAGTTGCACGGAGAAAAACATCCAAGAAAATAACTTGTATTAGCTATTAGCAGTTGGTGGCGCTACTACTACGATGAAAAATAAGTTGGTAGATGTCTTCAGGGCTTAAGTATCCTCAAATGTGTGCAACTTCGAGAAGATAGGATCATCTGACTCATGTTGCTGGAGCTTTTGTTGCCACAGAGTACAATCGGACTTTTCAGCACCGTAATAGCCACGCCTTTTGCCAAAATGTCACAAAATTCGGCAGAGAGTAAGATCATTGTCTAGAGTCTTTTCTGACTAATTTTCAGTCGGATTCGTCAAAAGGGCACCGTGCAGTGCGTGAAAATTAAAATAAAAAAATTTTTTGATTCCACTTGGCGGCACTGTGTGTATAACAAAATAATAACATTAAGATGTCTTCAGGTCGGGACGTTTTATTTACAGGTGAAGGTTTGGATTTTTAGGAGCATGTGCAGGGGAGTTATTAAGCATTCATTTATTTGTATTAGGTTAATTTTGTCTTCTTATTATTGATATTTGACTGATTCATTAAAAGCAGACAATTATGTTTTAGGATAATTTTTTACCTGACATGTTTCGGCGAGTCTTTCGCCTTCTTCAGAGTGTCGCATGATGGTGTCTTGAGCTGATGTTCCATGAGGGTGTGGCTTACCTGTCAAAAAAATGAAAAAAATCAGAGCAGTAAAAGAACAAGCACAACATGAACATTACAAATCAGCAATCACTGACCACTGCAAAAGGGAAAACCACATCATGGACCGGGAGAAGGGCAGGGTCATCCGCACAGAAGAGAACAAACAACAGCGCTGGATCAGAGAGGCCATTGAGATCTGCAAGCGAGGCATAAAAACCATGAACAGAGACAAGGGAGCCTTCATCCTCTCTACCACCTGGACCAGCATCTTGGCGGAGTGAACGGACAGCGGGGGGCGTGACTTGCCTTCATTCTTGTGACAGGTAAGTCACGCCCTCATGGAACATCAGCTGATAAAGACGGGTCACAAGACACCATCATGTGACACTCTGAAGAAGGCGAAAGACTTTTGTATTGTGACATGCTCAAGGCCTAAACACTCATCCGAGCAAATATAAGGTAGATTTTGTTAACCTGCCCGGAGAAAAACATCAACGAAAATAATTTGTATTTGTTTTAACCAGTTGGTGGCGCTACCACTGCGATCAAAAATAAGTTGGCAGCCGTCTTCAGGGCCTGAATATCCTCAAATGTGAAAAATTTCGAGAAGATGGATCATCTGAATCATTTTGCAGGAACTTTTGTTGCCACGGAGAATAATCAGACTCTGCGGCACCATAATAGCCACGCCCTTCGAAGGAAAGTCACAAAAATAGGGATAGAGTAAGATCAATGTCTTGAGTCTTTTCTAGACAATTTTCAATCAGATTCGTTAAAAGGGCACCGTGCAGTACGTCAAAATGTAAAAAATGATATTGATTGGCGCAAGGTGTATAACTGAATATAAACATATAGATGTCTTCAGGTACAGACTCTTTATGTACATGTGAAGTTTTGGATTTTTAGCAGCATGTGCAGGAGAGTTATTAAGCATTTTGTCCATTGCGGCGAAGGAAATCTTAAGTGAAAACTTTGAAGCCCCGCCCCTGTCATATAGTATTTCGGAAACAAAAAATTTTAGCCCCAGTGTTTGTCCCAGGTCTTCAGATGCTACAGACAGAATTTTAAGGCAATCAGATGAAGCCTTTAGGATCAGGGTGCAAAAGAATGACCCCTGTAAACATGCAAAAAAGGGCAAAAGTCGGACTTTCAAAAATTCATAACTCACTTCCTGTTCATATTAGACGTTAAAATATCAAATTTTTCGCCATGCCCGATGAGACTGCCAAGTTTGGTGAGTTTTTGTGCATGTTTCGGGGGTCAAAAATGCGATCGAACAATCGGAAAAATAATAATAATAATAATTTCTACAAAAACAATAGGGACTTCGCAGCGGTCGCTGCTCAGGCCCTAATAATAATAATAATAATATTATTAATAATAAAAGTAATAATATTTTCTACAAAAACAATAGGGACCTCGCAGCCGTCGCAGCTCGGGCCCTAATAACAATTTCTAGAAAAACAATAGGGACCTCGCAGCGGTTACTTGCTCGGGCCCTAATAATAATAATAAAAATAATAATAATTTCCACAAAAACAATGGGGACCTCGTAGCGGTCGCTGCTCGGGCCCTAATAATAATTTCTTCAAAAACAATAGGGACCTCGCCGCCGTCGCTGCTCGGGCCCCAATAATAATTTCTACACAAAGTCCATTGTGGTGACCCGCCCCCTTTTAAGTAAATTAAAAATGGCCGACTTCCTGTAAAACCTAGCTCATTGCTCCAAGAGACTTTTTTGTAGGTCTTGGTCTTATACATACAGTGAACCCTCGCTACTTCGCGGTTCACCTTTCGCGGGTTCAGTGCTTCGCGGGTCTAAAAAATATTCGGGGGCATTGTAGTTTCGCCGAGCGGCACGACGGGGCGCTGGAGCAGTTAGACGGCCGGCGTGCGCCGAAGAAGAGCGTGGGCGAAGAGGAGAGTGGACGAAGAAGAGCACGTTCCCCCGGACACGATCGGTGGCGACGTTTCGCGCGGTTTGAACCGTACCAGAGCTCCGGCCGGCGTGCGTGGCAGTTAAGCCGTAGAGGAACACCTTCCCCGGGCACGGGCGGTGCCAAGCGGCCCCTAAGTTTAACCGAATGGAAGCTCCGGAGGAGGAGGGCATGCTCGCGTCACAGTAAGCCGAAGAGGAGCACCTTCCACGGGCACGGGCGGTTCCAAGCGGCCCCTAAGTTTAACCGAATGGAAGCTCCGGAGGAGGAGGGGATGCTCGCGTCACAGTAAGCCGAAGAGGAGCACCTTCCCCGGGCACGGGCGGTTTCAAGCGGCCCCTAAGTTTAACCGAATGGAAGCTCCGGAGGAGGAGGGCATGCTCGCGTCACAGTAAGCCGAAGAGGAGCACCTTCCCCGGGCATGGGCGGTGCCAAGCGGCCCCTAAGTTTAACCGAATGGAAGTTCCGGGGGAGGAGGGCGGGCGTGTGTCACAGTTAAGCCGAATTGGAGCACCTCTTCCGCCCGGGCACGAGCGGAGCGCGAGGCTGTCAGTTATGAATGAATAAATGAATAAATAAATAAAGAATGCCACCTTTCATTTCACAGGGCACACCGGACGGCGTACCATTAGGTAAAAGTCGGAGTAATTAAATAAATACAAAAAGAATGGCTGGGGAATTAAAAAATAATATGTTTTAATAATAATTTGTTTTTTTTTGTTGTAACATGAATTTCACTCTCTCTCTCCCCGTATATATATATATATATATATATATATATATATATATATATATATTTATAAATTTGCTCGGCCTGATGTGTGTGTAAAGTTTCACGAGTTGTCGTTCATATTTACAACCTCATAATCAGCGTTGTTTTATTGCCGAACAGTGCAATGCCACTCCCACAACCTTTCACGAAAAAGGACGAATTTCGTATTGTGACATCCTCATGGCCGAAACAGTAATCCGAGCATATATGAGGGCGACCTTGTTGAGTTGCACGGAGAAAAACATCCAAGAAAATAACTTGTATTAGCTTTTACCAGTTGGTGGCGCTACTACTACGATGAAAAATAAGTTGGTAGAAGTCTTCAGGGCTGAAGTATCCTCAAATGTGTACAACTTCGAGAAGATAGGATCATCTGAGTCATGTTGCCGGAGCTTTTGTTGTCACAAAGTACAATCGGACTTTTCAGCACCGTAATAGCCACGCCTTTTGCCAAAACGTCACAAAATTCGGCAGAGAGTAAGATCATTGTCTTGAGTCTTTTCTGACTAATTTTCAGTCGGATTCGTCAGAAGGGCACCGTGCAGTACGTGAAAATTAAAATAAAAACAAATTTTTGATTCCACTTGGCGGCGCTGTGTGTAAAACAAAATAATAACATTAAGATGTCTTCAGGTCGGGACGTTTTATTTACAGGTGAAGGTTTGGATTTTTAGGAGCGTGTGCAGGGGAGTTATTAAGCATTCATTTATTTGTATTAGGTTCATTTTGTCTTCTTATTATTGATATTTGACTGATTCATTAAAAGCAGACATTTATGTTTTAGGTTAATTTTTTACCTGACATGTTTCGGCGAGTCTTTCGCCTTCTTCAGAGTGTCGCATGATGGTGTCTTGAGACCAGTCTTTATCAGCTGATGTTCCATGAGGGTGTGACTTACCTGTCAAAAAAATTAAAAAATCAGAGCAGTAAAAGAACAAGCACAACATGAACATTACAAATCAGCAATCACTGACCACTGCAAAAGGGAAAACCACATCATGGACCGGGAGAAGGGCAGGGTCATCCGCACAGAAGAGAACAAACTACAGCGCTGGATCAGAGAGGCCATTGAGATCTGCAAGCGAGGCATAAAAACCATGAACAGAGACAAGGGAGCCTTCATCCTCTCTACCACCTGGAGCAGCGTCTTGGCGGAGTGAATGGACAGCGGGGGGCGTGACTTGCCTTCATTCTTGTGACAGGTAAGGCACGCCTTCATGGAACATCAGCTGATAAAGACAGGTCACAAGACACCATCACAGGGTTCGAAGTTAACTTTAAAAACTGCTTGCCCATAGGGCAAGTGCCACTAAAATTTGCCTTGCCCGAGTGGCCAAATTACTTGCCCAACTTGGGCAAGTGACAATTTTTTTTCTCTTGCCCTGAGTGACTTTTTGTATGACAAAGTGTCTAATTACAAATTGCATGAATTTTTTGTTCGGACAGTTCCCGCCTAGAAAGAATTAAAAATACGTTACAATCATAAGGGTTGCTTATAGAAAAATGTATCATGTATTAACACATTAATTAGGTGTCTGCTGACCCAGGATTATGTTATTGTTATGTTATGTTATATATGAAAGAGAATGTGGAATGACACTGAACGATGGAAGGTGGAAGGATGTGGAAAGATTGTGAATGACATTGAATGATTTGGAATGACACTGAAAGATTTTGAATAATACTGAATGACACTGAATGAAGTAAAACTTTCTGGGAACGGGCCAATTCAAGATAGCTGCCGCACTGTGGGGGAGGCTTTGGTACCAAATTTGGAAAGAGACCCAAACGGTTGGGTCCATTTTATATCAGTGTGGGGGTGAAACGTTGGTCTCGGCGGAGCTGTCTGAATATTGGAGAAGTTAGAAGACAAAGTAAAACAGAACAATTAAAATCACTCTTCAAATACATATTGTTTGGTGGGCAGAGCATGATTTACAGCTCACCATTTTATTGCATGCACCAAGCATGTTATACATTTTTCTGTCCATGGGATGGCGTAGTCAAGAAAAATGAAGCATCTCGAAGCCCATTCGTGTGTGAAGTATTTCCCTGCAGGGCTTGGCTGCTTTATGGGGCTTCATTTTGCCATCACTAGTTTTAGATAGTTTTAATTTTTGAAAGAGCATTTTTGTTTTAGTATTAAGGTAGGCCAGAAATGGAATGAAATGCAGAGATAGAAATGACACAGGAAAAATTTGGCTAGAAGGGCTATAATTTTCATTAAAGCAGAGAAGAAAATAGAAACTACAAAAAACATTGATGTGTACTTGTCCACTTTAAGGTAGAACTGGTTGAAGTGAAATGAGTCACAAGATTGGAAAAATAGGAAATAAAATAGAATTAACATGTTCATTTTTGTGATAAGAAATTTGTGATTAGGTGAAAAGGGGAAAAAAAAGAGAATTACAGGCTTTTCAAATAAAACAACCTAATTTAAATTGGCCAACTTGTAAAATGGAAAAGAAAATTCTAAATTATGCACAGAAAGCATGAACGTGTTGGGCAGAAGGAAGGAAAAAGAAAAGAAAGAAAGGAGGAAGCAGTAAGTCTTGTTACAAAACATTAACTTTTCAGGACGAGTTGTGGTAGCAATGGAGGATCACGTGACGTAAAAAGTCAAACATAAAAGTGTGTGTAGAAGGAGTTCTACATCAACATGCGTTTTACTCATTAGGCCGTGATACACTGACAAAATTGGACTTCAATAGAATTAATAAGCACGGGCGAATTCAAACAAACGTCAAAACTTTAAAGGGGCGCATTGTCAGTGATAAGAAAGAGAAAAGATATTGCCAGACCACTTTTCTGTAAAAACTTTCCTTGGGACGCCTCGGTGACCCCCATTAAATCCCTGACCCTTCATAGATAAAGTTGAGGCCCAGTGCCTCTCAGGGCTGTAATTTATGTGGCAGAGAAAGGTCCAACAAGCCTTGGTAATCTTTAAAACAGTATCGTCATGGCCATGGAATGGGTTGTGTATGTTGGAACTTGTGAAGATACACTACAAGATTGTATCGACAAAGCATCTTAACGCACTACCAAATTATTATAAGCCATTTGAGCAAAACAGTGACTGCAAAAAATGACTTCATTAGCCTGGGTTACTGCAGGAACCAGGGCAAAATGAATTCATTTGCATATTTAGTCACAACAATTTGGATTTCGTGGCAGAGAACCACTTAGAGTGTGATTAAGAGCTTTCACTGCTGCTTTAAGGAATCAAAAAATGACATTCTTTTCCCACCACATTCACATTGCACGCCGGCCTAATTGTCACAGGGACACATTATACTGATAAGTTGCGGTGCATTTCAGCCCAGCGTCATTTTTTCCCCGCATCATCTAGGAGGCGCCACACGACTGTGGAGCCGTCCAAATTATCACCAAACCGCGACTTGACCTTCCTCCCGACTGGAGGAACTCAGACTTGTAACACAGACCAGGTGCGCATTCCAGACTGATAAGAAGTAAAAGTGTTTGAGAACCAAGGTCGCAGCCTGAAATCAAACTGACTTTTATGCGATGGGAGTACTAACATTGTGATACCAACGGATAAGAGATTGTTAGGATAAGCAGGAAGAGCGTAGGCGGGTGTGAGCTAATTAAAATTTGGGGTTTCCCATCTTGTATGAGTTGTATGGTTACAATGTGGACTGACAGTCAAGATAAATGTTCATGCGTTCTGTCGACATTGGGCTTTAAAAACCACAACAGGAAAAGAAAAGTTGTGCATAAAGCACGTCTAAAATAGTTATTTGTGAACGCAAAATTCACTTAACAGAAAATGACACAATTACAATTGGAAACTGCCTCGCCTTTATATCGACACAGCGCAGCTAAAAGGGAAAATGAACACACCCCCACACGCACACACACGCAGAAAATCAACTTGACAATTTGATCCCACGCCAGGGAAAAAGGTACCAGTAATTGAACGCACAAATTGGGAGAACAAAGGTGCAAACATTGCTGAGGACAGGATCAGCAAATTGGCAGATGGCAAATCCTGGCTGCCTAATTCATTGATTGGAAAAGTAATAAGAGTGACACACGAGCATAACCATGAGTCAAGAGAGGGGTAGTATGATATGAAATTGTTCCCACATACAGACTTTTCAACAAAAAACTTTTTTTTAGACAGTGTTATTTGTTTGAGATGCAATATTGTTTGGTTGTAATTCATATGTTTTCAAAATGGATTAAGTTGTTTCCGACAACATATGTTGATGCTAAAACAGTTGGAAAAAGTGTTGTGTAATCAAATTGTCAGGTTCAATCACCTAAGCATTCACTGAACATAGGCTAAATGAATGGAAGGAAGACAAGAGTTGATCTTTTACTCGCGAGGAGAACGAACAGAGGTGTGCTCAGTTACATCTCCAAATTCGTTCTGGAGCACACTCCGCCGAGCCCTCTATTTTATTAGGGAAGTCCCTAACAATACAATGTATTTGCACTAAGAGATGAAGGGGGGAGCACCAGCAGGAACATGTAAACATCTCAGACACAAGAGGAAAGACAGACATCAATGGCAGTCATCCACTGATTGAAAAGGCAGATATGCCCTTTTAGTGCTCTGGTACTAAAGTCTCAGTCCTTTTGTTTCAGAGGTGTGTCTCAGCACACCTCCTTTGATGTTGCCGACGTTGATCCAGTCTTCAGGCATCCGCTTCTCTGTGAAGTCTTCTCATCCATATGGTCAAACATGGGTCACGCTGTGGAACAATTCTTTTGCAATACTAATAGAGTAAAATATGGGATAAAATACATCTTCAACCTAACACAAATTATCCTGACATTTGGAATTTCAAGAAGTGATTTGAAGTGAAAATTATGCATTTTGTGAATGATGTTGTAACAAGTGGGACAGTTGTTGCAAAATTGACTCAAAGCGTCATTGTGCATACAGTCTGCAGGACTTGTGGAACGCACTAATGGGACTGTTAAGGGCAGACTTATCAAGAATATGAGGGAAAAAAAGGAGACAATGACCAGACTGTGTTTCAATCACAGCAATGAGGATAGTGCCAGCCGAAGTTAGGACACTATCCCCTATCGACTCTCAGGTTCATCAGAACCACCAGCGACTGGCACATCAGTCCCAGTCCACATGGGAAACATGTTTTGCCCAAAAAAAAAAAAAAAAAAAAAAAAAAAAAGACGCAATTACTGGCCAGTGTGTTCTGATCCACAGAGAAATCACGTCCGTGTGGGAGACCAACTCTTCTTCAAGGTGCTGAAACGACTTCGTTGGGACAAGTGAATGCTGAGATGGCCCTCGCCAGATGATTGCAGTGACCCCGACGGCAGCAAAGGTCGCGGGGCGTGGCAGCTGGATCCACCAGTTGCAGTACAAGCTTCTCCGGTTTCCAGCTAAAGGCCGAGCAACGCGAATCCCTCGAACAGGAGCCCACCTGAGTCACAATATCGGACCACACGCACATCGGAACCGCACAACCAGCCACAGATACGAATGTTGAAGCCACAGAACAAAAAGATTAGATATTGTTTGGAAATTAATGACGTACATAAAGAATTTTAGCCTTGATTGGAGAACATTACTGCATTTACATTTTTAATAAAATGAAACAATTATTGATGTTATGACCACTACGAAGAATTTGAAAGACAATATATCGGGATAATTATGGTTTTCATTTTTGTTATGTGTAGTCTGTTCATGTTGCATTATTCTTATGACAAAGATGATTATTAACTGCATGTTTGTTGCCCAAATGTACCATTACAACCTGATTGATGTTGAGAATGACGAATTCGAACTGGACAATGACAAACTCGAACTGGACACTGAAACCTAAATAACACATGGACCCTTTTGCCCCTGCCCCCACACATGCACACACATACACCACACACGAAGATCCGGGAGGTAAAGACGGCTGTCCCCTCCTACAACGAGGCAAGGGCCTCCATCAAGTCGCCGCAGAGACAAGCTCTGCGTGGAGACAAGCTCTGCGTGGAGACAGTTTTGTTATTTTTCACTAGGTATATTGAAGTTTTTTTATGTTTTATTCCCAAGTGACCAACATACCATGAGAATCTCGTTCCACGCCGGAAGGGAGGAGGGGAATTTTGTCCCTACTGAGGGTTTTCGCCCCTCCACGGATGACCACACTGTTGTATGACTTCATTATGATGATCTGTCTTAAAGCCGTAAGGACATGATTTAAACCCACAAACGGGGGAATGTGAGATGGGATGAGGATATGTAAATAGTTTGTGTATTTCTAATCATGTTTTTATACACTATTTGTATCAGTTATAATTGCGCACACACACACAGACACTCACATTATTGCTTTAGCACACACGCGCACAACTGGAACACACGCACACTTTCCTGACTGACTACTGTGGTTGATTGCTTCCTGCCTGCCTGCTAGAATTTCAGACAGACCTCCATTGTCTGCTTAGGTTGCTGATAAAAGACCGAACGGGTGGTAGAGAGTGAGAGAGAGTGCGCGAGATTGAACTGGCAAGACGCCTGCTTCACCTCCTGACTTCCTCTCCCATTCGCGAATGGTCAAAAACAAAACTCTAACTGGTTTGGTCTGGATTTATGCCACCTTCAGTCTAAAAATGGCGTCAGGACGTTTTAAACCTGACAGTTGCCTTGAGATCTCCGAGCTCGAACTGCCCTATTCCCACCTTGATCACAAGCTCCCATGAACCACTTGGACAGGGTTGCCTGTGTCCTTCTCGTTGATGTCCTTTGTGGCTCCATTCCTTTTCAGTGCTCCTAAAACAAAAAAGACAAGAAGCCAACTTAGTAAAGCTATTTAATGATTGTGAAACCTTATGGGACATGCTGAAATGTCTTCACACCACAATCCCTTAAAAAAAAAAAAAATAAAAAAATATATTACCGTATAGAACATCCGAAAAAGGCAGGTCTCGGCGCTTGTTCTTGCTACGATGTCCAAAGAGATTGTACTTCAGAGACAGAGGATTTGTCATGATGAACGCCATCATTGTTCTGACACTATCGTCCAATCCACCAATACCTGCAACCATTATAACATGGGTGTCACTCGATCCAGATAATCATCACACACTTAAAAATATTTTGGCAGTTAAACTGGGTATGATAAACGTCACAGGAAAGGAATTGTCGATTAAGTGAACAGCTTCGGTAACGCCATATACACTCAAAGGGCAAGAGCCCAACATTCTACCAAAATGATTATGATTAGGGAGGTAACGATTCACTCAAGCCCCGATTCGATTTTTGATTTTCAGTTCTCGATTTCGATTCGATATTTTAATTGTTTTAAGTTGCTGCCACGTTTGTCTCTGTGCGCTCGTGTGATGCTGCAGCGATCCACAAACAAAATATGTCTATACGTCTTGTGCATTTTGAATGGAACCAAAAAACAATACACGATGCCAAATTGTACTATTATTATGAAACTGCCTATGAGTAGTAAAAGAAATACTTGTAAAAATATTTCACATTTTTAGAGCCCCAATACATTCTTTTAAATATAGAAGGGACTGAAATCATGTGAAAATTGAGTCTTTTTCTCAGTTTCCGACTTGGGGTGAACACATTCGGCTTATCATAGTTGCAGTTGACCATCTTGAACTCTGAAGTCTTTCAACTCGGCCTTCCGAATCAGGGTTTTAGAGGTGGGGCTATTTAGTGATACAGTAGGATGGTTTGATCTCTGTAGCTCCAGAATCAGGAATGTACTGGGACTGGGGTTCCTACTTGGGTTTAGGGTACCTAATTTTATATTTCAAGAAATTAAATAATTATTTATAATTTTGAAGATAATACATTAAAATTTCATCATTTTCATACCTGCATTAGATCCTGCAGTAGACTCACAGACTCAACACGTTGGACGTACTCAAGGACCTTCTGCAGCGCCTCTCTTGGTTAGGAAGCTTTTTCTCTGTGACAATCCATGGGGAGGTGTAGATGGTACTTCGTCATCACAGGCTTCAGACTCGTCACTTGAGAAAACATCCCTGCAATGGATGCATAGACACTTGGGCATGAATGTCATTTAACAACAAAAGCTAGAACAAAAAGCTTTGCATTTAAAAGAATACATCTGTGATGGGGAAGCCAGGTTAAAGTGTTAATTTTATAATTATGTAATTAGCTGCAGGTTAGTCTAGTGAAGGTGTAATCACTTCTATTTTGGAGCATAGCTTTTGCTCTGTCCAATCATTGCCTCACCTGCTGAAACCCACATTCGGGTATTTTACAAACCAAAAACTTAAATACCTGTACAGCTCTCATTTTAAACTTATTTTCTCTAACCTTTACCCACAAAATTTGAAAATTCAAAATAAAAGTACACAAAGAAGTCACAATTTTTCCACATTAGTTACTTACGTAGTTCCTCTCAAATGCAGCTCAACACTGCATTGAATTAGAGCTTGATAAGCCTACACACAAAACATACAAAGCACATTGTGGCATGATTCTGAATGAGCCAATCTAGCATTTCAACATCTGTTCAACTGTTGGAATTGTAACTATTATCTGACTCTATTAACCAACATTCATCCAACAATTATGCGCGCTCGTTTTGGACACTGCATTGAATTAGAGCTTGATAAACCCACACACAAAACATACAAAGCACATTGTGGCATGATTCTGAATGAGCCAATCTAGCATTTCAATATCTGTTCAACTTTCATCTTGAATTTCTATTATTTAAATAACAGGCAACATTCAACAGTTAATATGTTTTGCTTTACTTACCCAAATCAAACACATCACAAAAAAGCCTTAAATGAGCTAGTGGAGTAGATTGTATTAATTTGAGTGAAAGCTTAAGTCTTTTGGAGAATTTTGGAGAGAGATCGAGGGACACTGTGTTTAGCGTCGTAGGCCCAATGCTAACAATATGTAGCTCGTTGTAAAGGTCCTCATAAAAATAAATAAAACACACAACGCTTATCAGTATTATTAAAAGGGTGATTATAATGTACTTAAGTTTTCCCCAAAATAATTCGAGTACGTACGTTGTTGATATACCCTCTGTGTTCTCGTCACTTATCATTTTAGCATACTGTGTTTTAGCTAACGCACCAAGCAGTTTTCCAACACAGGCAACCTTGAAAAATTACAAAACACATTGTAAAGTAAGTCTAAAAAATGAGAGCCAGACATTTACCCAAGATTAATTAATTAATTCAATTATCGTTCGGGACTCACCGTGCTTTCAGCTCTTCTGCCGCACCTCAAAGACCGCGTAGCTTGCATTCGCTCCTTTTCTCACAGTTTGAATATGCTGCCTTCAAAAGAATCTGTAATTTTGACAACTCCAACTTGAATCTACAAAAATCAAGCAATAAGGTAGAAATAACTTCAAATATACTTTGAATAAAGATCTTTCACAGCATACAGAATTAATAAAATAACATTAATTAATAATGTTGATTTTGTTTATTAAAAAAAAAGTAACTGTGTTGACTGTTGGATGTGGCTGACGATGCTGGACCTGCCTTGTCAAATAGTTCATAGATGACAATCTTAGCTGTCTGGAATATTATAAAATGTTATCTTGTCCCTTAAGGGTTATTAAGTCACAGTTGGGGGTACATGTAAATTCACAAAATATAACGTCCAGCCTTGTTAAATTTAGCATAGATAAATACATGAATTTAATTTTAATTTTAATAAATCAATCAATCCTCTGTACTGCTTCTTGTCCTCACAAGGGTCCCCGGGAGTGCTGGAGCCTATCCCAGCTGTCTTCGGGCAGTCGACAGGGTACACCCTGAACTGGTTGCCAGTCAATCGCAGGGCACACAGAGACAAGCAACCATCCGCTCTCACACTCAGACCTTGGACCAGTGACCAATCAACCTATCATGGATGTTTTTGGAAAGTGGGAGGAAACCGGCGAAAACCCTAGCAGGCACAGGGAGAACCTTGCACTTCTGTACTGTGATGCGGACTTGCTAACCAGTCCGCCACCGTGCCGCTTGTTCTAAAGAGTCCCAGAAAATAAAAACACCCGTCCCTTAGTCAAAAGCGGAAAAAGTCCAACAACAACCCGACCATAATTTGCATTGTTCCATAAGTTAAATCAATGTCAAACCTAATAAACAAACCTAATAAAAGCTGACTTCTGGTCCTCAAAAATCCTACACTTATTTTAGTCCTTTCACAATCTCGCAGCATAGGCTCCATGGCCATGTCTCTATCGTTTTGGCATCCATTGAATAGTTCTACTGAGAATAGTCTTCGGGTGGTTACTATTAGCATAGCATGCATTAAATATCAAAAAGGCTCCAGAACAAATTTTCAAACCCATGCCCGCTTAGCTCATCCATAACCCATACAGGACCCAGACATGGTTGACCAGCTCTAACCTATGCCCACTTATCCCACACATAACCCAAACAGGACCGATAAATGGTGACCACTTCTAACCCATGCCCACTTAGCCCACACATAACCCAAATAGGACCCAGACATGGTTGACCAGCTCTAACCCATGCCCACTTGGCCCATATACAGCCCATATGAGACCCTCACATGGTTGACCAGTTCTAACCCATGCCCACTTAGCCCACACATAACCCAAATAGGACCTATAAATGGTTTCAGTAGTAGATTCAGTAGTTTTTATCATTACAGCATTTTCCCCTCTGTATAATGGACAGACATTAGGAGTGTTTCCTTACACTTAGATACGTTTATACTGTGTATATTTGCATGCTTTTTATGAATGTCTGCTGCTAATGTTATACATTAACGGCTACATTACGCCGCCGACTCTGTGTGAGCTATATCTTTGCTGCTGTAACACCTCAAATTTCCCCATTGTGGGACTAATAAAGGACATCTTTATCTTTATCTTTACCAGTTCTAACCCATGCCCACTTAGCCCATACACAACCCGTATTGCACCCACAACATTTGCCCAGTTTAAGCCCATGCCCACCAATCCCAGATGGCGCCCACATGGAACCCTGTACCATTGCCCACTTCTAGCCCATTCCCACTTGGTACCCAGGAATCCCGCATTTACCCCATTTGGGGCCCAGTTGGACATGTTGGCTGGGTACAGTACTTTTATTCTTGCAGTATTTTTATCATTGCAGTATTTTCAATCATTCAGTATTTTTTTTTATCATTGCAGCGTTTTTATTTATTTCCCCTCTGAACCATAGACAGGCATTAGGAGTGTTTCCTTACACTTGTATATGTTGTGGGCTGTAAGTGTGTATATACATGGGGATCTGTGTATATACGTATATACTGTGTATATTTGCATGCTTTTTATGAATGCCTGCTGCCAATGTTATACATTAACGGCTACATTACGTCGGTGCCACTGTGTGATGTATATCTTTGCTGCTGTAACACTGCAAATGTCCCCGTTATGGGACAATTAAAAGACATCTTTATCTTTAGAAATTGAAGATTCACTTGCGAGGCCATTTTCAACACGGACCTTTCAAGAGAAGCTATATCGTCCAACACTCGGTCAGTGCTGTCTAAGTGCTTTTCTGTATATTGTTTGTCCACCCGTGGTGTCATAAATTATGGTATTATGAGGGGGATTTATTCAAGTAGGACGAAGTAGGACTTCATTGAAGGCCCAGGTGTGAAATGCATGGCCCTCCACTGGTTCAAATAATATCTAAAACTAAATTACCAGTTACATGTGCAATTTCAATATTCAACAATTATCTCAACAAAAAAGGACAATCTGAATTTTTTTTAAATGCACAATAAAACAGAAAAGCCATTTCCGGGTATTTTACAATTCAGTCTTCATTGGGGAAAAAACATTCAACAATTTGCTTTTCTTATTTAATACATAGTTCAGCACAGCAGGTGGCGGACAAGCACCTTAAAACGTCATTCGCCTACACAAGGAAGAAGAACATGCCCGAGGCGCTCCCGTGTCCTCGTCTTTCGGTCAACCTGAGAATAATGTTCTTGAGGATTAAAGTTTATAAATGTAAGTATGATGTGATTTTTTATTTTATTTTATGTTGTTGAACAGTGTTTTTGTTTATTTTATAATTTCGTCATTAAAAGGCTGTGGCGGTTGGAGAGTCAGCTTCGTGTTAGGGCGTGTTAAAGATCCCGATACCCACACTACACCCTCATTGAAGTATATACGAGTAAAATTATTCGAGCGCGCAGCCAAAGTATATTGTCCACAATTATTTGCGGACTTAACCAAAATCCCATTGAACTGGCGATGTTCGGTGGAATTCTTGTGCCCATGCTGAAAAAAATTCTCTTCAAATGTACATATCGAATTATGACATTATGATAAACAGTTGCATGTGTGCAATTTCGGTCACTCTTTTAAAGTCACCTACGTGTTTTGTCCGAGTGCAGCTAGCGTACTTAGCGACCTTGTGTGCATGCGCCGCAGATTGTGAGAGCGCCTCAAATAGTACAAATGAAGCTATAGCTTGTTCCGGTGGGTCCCAAGCCAGGGTTTTTTCCTAACTACCACATTACTTAAGTTTTAATATCACTCTCAACGTCAAAATTGTTACAAATAAATACATAATGATAACGTGCCGCCAAGCTCGATGACATAGGAGGCGGAAGTTGGTGTCGTCACACGCATTGTCCCAATTTTGCTTGGAACCTGTGCTCTGCAACACCCCATGTACACGTCAACGAGGAACGTATGGTGTAGAGTGTTTATTGCGATTGGGCCATTCTTTGTCACGGTCTTCTCTCTGACAAATTGGCATATTTAGCAGCCAAAATATAATGAGCCGTTGCTGTGATAGTAGTTGCAGCCCAAGGTTATTTTAGTAAACGAAAATGAACTCAAAACTTGAATAGAAAAAAATAAAATTCGATAATGAAAAAAATACAGTGAACCCTCGGTTATCGCGGTTAATGGGGACCGAGACCACCCGCGAAAACTGAAAATCCGCGAAGTAGCGGCGCACCTTCAAAAATGCTTAAAAAAAAAAGTGCGAAGTAGTGGTGCACCTTCAAAAATGTTTAAAAAAAAAAAATTAATAAATATATATATATATATATATATATATATATATATACACACGGGTAGAGAGAGAGAGAGTGAAATTCATGCTATAACAAAAAAAAAAAATTATTATTAAAACTTATTATTTTTTTATTCCCCAGCCATTATTTTTGTATTTATTCAATTACTTCTTTTTGTATTTTTTTAATTGCTTCGACCTTTACCTGCTGGTACGCCGTCCGGTGTGCCCTGTGAAATGAAAGGTGGCATTCTTCATTTATTTTTTTTATTCATTTATTCATTCATAACTGACAGCCTCGCGCTCCGCTCGTGCTCGGGCGGAAGAGGTGCTCCTCTTCGGCTTAATTGTCATGCACGCCGGACCTGCTCCCCCGAAGCGTGTCTCCGTTCGATTGAACTCGGTTTCATTTCGCCCCGCCCGTGCCCGGGGAAGGTGCTCCTATTCGGCTTAACTGTGACACACGCCCGCCCTCCTCCCCCGGAGCTTCCATTCGGTTAAACTTAAGGGCCGTTTGGCACCGCCCGTGCCCGGGGAAGGTGCTTTTCTTCGGCTTAACTGTGACGCGAGCATGCCCTCCTCCTCCGGAGCTTCCATTCGGTTAAACTTAGGGGCCGCTTGACACCGCCCGTGCCCGGGGAAGGTGCTCCTCTTCGGCTTAACTGCCACGCACGCCGGCCGGCCTCCTCCGGAGCTCTCGTACGCTCCCGAACAGAGCGAAATGTCGCCCCGCTAGTGCCCGGGCGGAAGTTGTTCCTCTTCGGCTTAACTGCCACGCACGCTGGCCGGAGCTCTGGTACGGTCCGAACCGCGCGAAACGTCGCCCCAAATCGTGCCCGGGGGAACGTGCTCTTCTTCGTCCACTCTCCTCTTCGCCCACGCTCTTCTTCGGCGCATGCCGGCCGTCTAACAGCTCCAGCGCCCCGTCGTGCCGCTCGGCGAAACTACAATGCCCCCGAATATTTTTTAGACCCGCGAAGCACTGAACCCGCGAAAGGTGAACCGCGAAGTAGCGAGGGTTCACTGTAAAATGAAAATGCTCTTTCAAAAATTAAAACTATCTAAAACTAGTGATGGCAAAATGAAGCCCCATAAAGCAGCCAAGCCCTGCAGGGAAATACTTCACACACGAATGGGCTTCGAGATGCTTCATTTTTCTTGACTACGCCATCCCGTGGACAGAAAAATGTATAACATGCTTGGTGCATGCAATAAAATGGTGAGCTGTAAATCATGCTCTGCTTACCAAACAATATGTATTTGAAGAGTGATTTTAATTGTTCTGTTTTACTTTGTCTTCTCACTTCTCCAATATTCAGACAGCTCCGCCAAGACCAACGTTTCACCCCCACACTGATATAAAATGGACCCAACCGTTTGGGTCTCTTTCCAAATTTGGTACCAAAGCCTCCCCCACAGTGCGGCAGCTATCTTGAATTGGCCCGTTCCCAGAGAGTTTTACTTCATTCAGTGTCATTCAGTATTATTCAAAATCTTTCAGTGTCATTCCAAATCATTCAATGTCATTCACGATGTTTCCACATCCTTCCACCTTCCATCGTTCAGTGTCATTCCACATTCTCTTTGATATATAACATAACATAACAATAACATAATCCTGGGTCAGCAGACACCTAATTAATGTGTTAATACATGATACATTTTTATATAAGCAACACTTATGATTGTAACGTATTTTTAATTCTTTCTAGGCGGGAACTGTCCGAACAAAAAATTCATGCAATTTGTAATTAGACACTTTGTCATACAAAAAGTCACTCAGGGCAAGAGAAAAAAAATTGTCACTTGCCCTAGTTGGGCAAGTAATTTGGCCACTCGGGCAAGGCAAATTTTAGTGGCACTTGCCCTATGGGGAAGCAGTTTTTAAAGTTAACTTCGAACCCTGTGATGGTGTCTTGTGACCAGTCTTTATCAGCTGATGTTCCATGAAGGCGTGCCTTACCTGTCACAAGAATGAAGGCAAGTCACGCCCCCCGCTGTCCGTTCACTCCGCCAAGATGCTGCTCCAGGTGGTAGAGAGGATGAAGGCTCCCTTGTCTCTGTTCATGGTTTTTATGCCTCGCTTGCAGATCTCAATTGCTTCTTTGATCCAGCGCTGTAGTTTGTTCTCTCCGGTGCGGATGACCCTGCCCTTCTCCCAGTCCATGATGTGGTTTTCCCTTTTGCAGTGGTCAGTGATTGCTGATTTGTAATGTTCATGTTGTGCTTGTTCTTTTACTGCTCTGATTTTTTAATTTTTTTGACAGGTAAGTCACACCCTCATGGAACATCAGCTGATAAAGACGGGTCTCAAGACACCATCATGCGACACTCTGAAGAAGGCGAAAGACTCGCCGAAACATGTCAGGTAAAAAATTAACCTAAAACATAATTGTCTGCTTTTAATGAATCAGTCAAATATCAATAATAAGAAGACAAAATGAACCTAATACAAATAAATGAATGCTTAATAACTCCCCTGGACATGCTCCTAAAAATCCAAACCTTCACCTGTAAATAAAACGTCCCGACCTGAAGACATCTTAATGTTATTATTTTGTTATACACACAGCGCCGCCAAGTGGAATCAAAAATTTGTTTTTATTTTAATTTTCACGTACTGCACGGTGCCCTTTTGACGAATCCGACTGAAAATTAGTCAGAAAAGACTCACTTACTCTCTGCCGAATTTTGTGACGTTTTGGCAAAAGGCGTGGCTATTACGGTGCTGAAAAGTCCGATTGTACTCTGTGGCAACAAAAGCTCCGGCAACATTACTCAGATGATCCTATCTTCTCGAAGTTGTACACATTTGAGGATACTTCAGCCCTGAAGACATCTACCAACTTATTTTTCATCGTAGTAGTAGCGCCACCAACTGGTAAAAGCTAATACAAGTTATTTTCTTGGATGTTTTTCTCCGTGCAACTCAACAAGGTCGCCCTCATATATGCTCGGAGGACTGTTTCGGCCATGAGGATGTCACAATACGAAATTCATCCTTTTTCGTGAAAAGTTGTGGGAGTGGCATTGCACTGTTTGGCAATAAAACAACGCTGATTATGAGGTTCTAAATATGAACGACAACTCGTGAAACTTGACACACACATCAGGCAGAGCAAATTTATCAATATTTTATACGTTAGTTGTGCAGCTTTTTTGAAATGGCTCGCCATGGCCCTCGAGAAATGTTCAAAAAAGCAGCCCTGGTTGAGTGTTTCACCTCGCTTTTTGTAAATTTTATGGAGTACAGTGAACCCTCGGTTATCGCGGTTAATGGGGACCGAGACCACCCGCGGAAACTGAAAATCCGCGAAGTAGCGGCGCACCTTCAAAAATGCTTAAAAGAAAATACAATATATATAATAAATATATATATATATATATATATATATATATATATATATACGGGGAGAGAGAGAGAGAGAGAGTGAAATTCATGTTATAACAAAAAAACCAAATTATTATTAAAACGTATTATTTTTTTATTCCCCAGCCATTCTTTTTGTATTTATTTAATTACTCCGACTTTTACCAGCTGGTACGCCGTCCGGTGTTCCCTGTGAAATGAAAGGTGGCATTCTTTAATTATTTATTTATTTATTCATTTATTCATTCATAACTGACAGCTTCGCGCTCCGTTCGTGTCCGGGCGGAAGAGGTGTTCCAATTCGGCTTAACTGTGACACACGCCCGCCCTCCTCCCCCGGAGCTTCCATTCGGTTAAACTTAGGGGCCGCTTGGCACCGCCCGTGCCCGGGGAAGGTGCTCCTCTTCGGCTTACTGTGACGCGAGCATGCCCGCCTCCTCCGGAGCTTCCATTCGGTTAAACTTAGGGGCCGCTTGGAACCGCCCGTGCCCGGCAAAGGTGCTCCTCTTCGGCTTACTGTGACGCGAGCATGCCCTCCTCCTCCGGAGCTTCCATTTGGTTAAACTTAGGGGCCGCTTGGAACCGCCCGTGCCTGGGGAAGGTGCTCCTCTTCGGCTTACTGTGACGCGAGCATGCCCTCCTCCTCCGGAGCTTCCATTCGGTTAAACTTAGGGGCCGCTTGGCACCGCCCGTGCCCGGGGACGGTGCTCCTCTACGGCTTAACTGCCACGCACGCCGGCCGGAGCCTTGGTACGGTCCGAACCGCGCGAAACGTCGCCACCGATCGTGTCCGGGGGAACGTGCTCTTCTTCGTCCACTCTCCTCTTCGCCCACGCTCTTCTCCGGCGCACGCCGGCCGTCTAACCGCTCCAGCGCCCGTCGTGCCGCTCGGCGAAACTACAATGCCCCCGAATATTTTTTATACCCGCGAAGCACTGAACCCGCGAAAGGTGAACCGCGAAGTAGCGAGGGTTCACTGTATGTATAAGACCAAGACCTACAAAAAAGTCTCTTGAAGCAATGAGCTAGGTTTTACAGGAAGTCGGCCATTTTGAATTTACTTAAAAGGGGCGGGTCACCACAATGGACTTTGTGTAGAAATTATTATTGGGGCCCGAGCAGCGACCGCGGCGAGGTCCCTATTGTTTATGTAGAAATTATTATTAGGGCCCGAGCAGCGACCGCTACGAGGTCCCCATTGTTTTTGTGGAAATTATTATTATTATTATTATTAGGGCCCGAGCAGTGACCGCTGCGAGGTCCCTATTGTTTTTCTAGAAATTGTTATTAGGGCCCGAGCTGCGACGGCTGCGAGGTCCCTATTGTTTTTGTAGAAAATATCATTACTTTTATTATTATTATTATTATTATTATTAGGGCCTGAGCAGCGACCGCTGCGAAGTCCCTGTTGTTTTTGTAGAAATTATTATTATTATTATTTTTCCGATTGTACGATCGCATTTTTGACCCCGAAACATGCACAAAAACTCACCAAACTTGGCAGTCTCATCGGGCATGGCGAGAAATTTGATATTTTAACGTCTAATATGAACAGGAAGTGAGTTATGAATTTTTGAAAGTCCGACTTTTGCCCTTTTTTGCATGTTTACAGGGGTCATTCTTTTGCACCCTGATCCTAAAGGCTTCATCTGATTGCCTTAAAATTCTGTCTGTAGCATCTTAAGACCTGGGACAAACACTGGGGCTAAAATCTTTTGTTTCCGAAATACTATATGACGGGGGCGGGGCTTCAAAGTTTTCACTTAAGATTTCCTTCGCCGCAATGGACAAAATGCTTAATAACTCTCCTGCACATGCTGCTAAAAATCCAAAACTTCACATGTACATAAAGAGTCGGTACCTGAAGACATCTATATGTTTATATTCTGTTATACACCTTGCGCCAATCAATAACATTTTTTACATTTTGACGTACTGCACGGTGCCCTTTTAACGAATCCGATTGAAAATTGGCTAGAAAAGACTCAAGACATTGATCTTACTCTATCCCTATTTTTGTGACTTTCCTTCGAAGGGCGTGGCTATTGCGGTGCCGCAGAGTCTGATTATTCTCCGTGGCAACAAAAGTTCCTGCAAAATGATTCAGATGATCCATCTTCTCGAAATTTTTCACATTTGAGGATATTCAGGCCCTGAAGACGGCTGCCAACTTATTTTTGATCGCAGTGGTAGCGCCACCAACTGGTTAAAACAAATACAAATTATTTTCGTTGATGTTTTTCTCCGGGCAGGTTCACAAAATCTACCTTATATTTGCTCGGATGAGTGTTTAGGCCTTGAGGATGTCACAATACGAAAGTCTTTCGCCTTCTTCAGAGTGTCACATGATGGTGTCTTGTGACCCGTCTTTATCAGCTGATGTTCCATGAGGGCGTGACTTACCTGTCACAAGAATGAAGGCAAGTCACACCCCCCGCTGTCCGTTCACTCCGCCAAGATGCTGCTCTAGGTGGTAGAGAGGATGAAGGCTCCCTTGTCTCTGTTCATGGTTTTTATGCCTCGCTTGCAGATCTCAATGGCCTCTCTGATCCAGCGCTGTTGTTTGTTCTCTTCGGTGCGGATGACCCTGCCCTTCTCCCGGTCCATGATGTGGTTTTCCCTTTTGCAGTGGTCAGTGATTGCTGATTTGTAATGTTCATGTTGTGCTTGTTCTTTTACTGCTCTGATTTTTCATTTTTTTGACAGGTAAGTCACACCCTCATGGAACATCAGCTGATAAAGACGGGTCTCAAGACACCATCATGCGACACTCTGAAGAAGGCGAAAGACTCGCCGAAACATGTCAGGTAAAAAATTAACCTAAAACATAATTGTCTGCTTTTAATGAATCAGTCAAATATCAATAATAAGAAGACAAAATGAACCTAATACAAATAAATGAATGCTTAATAACTCCCCTGCACATGCTCCTGAAAATCCAAACCTTCACCTGTAAATAAAACGTCCCGACCTGAAGACATCTTAATGTTATTATTTTGTTCTACACACAGCGCCGCCAAGTGGAATCAAAAATGTGTTTTTATTTTAATTTTCACATCCTGCACGGTGCCCTTTTGACAAATCCGACTGAAAATTAGTCAGAAAAGACTCAAGACAATGATCTTTCTCTCTGCCGAATTTTGTGACGTTTTGGCAAAAGGCGTGGCTATTACGGTGCTGAAAAGTCAGATTGTACTCTGTGGCAACAAAAGCTCCGGCAACATGACTCAGATGATCCTATCTTCTCGAAGTTGTACACATTTGAGGATACTTCAGCCCTGAAGACATCGACCAACTTATTTTTCATCGTAGTAGTAGCGCCACCAACTGGTAAAAGCTAATACAAGTTATTTTCTTGGATGTTTTTCCCCGTGCAACTCAACAAGGTCGCCCTCATATATGCTCGGATGACTGTTTCGGCCATGAGGATGTCACAATACGAAATTCGTCCTTTTTCGTGTAAAGTTGTGGGAGTGGCATTGCACTGTTCGGCAATAAAACAACGCTGATTATGAGGTTCTAAATATGAACGACAACTCGTGAAACTTTACACACACATCAGGCCGAGCAAATTTATCAATATTTTATACGTTAGTTGTGCAGCTTTTTTGAAATGGCTCGCCATGGCCCTCGAGAAATGTTAAAAAAAGCAGCCCTGGTTGAGTGTTTCACCTCGCTTTTTGTAAATTTTATGGAGTACAGTGAACCCTCGGTAATCGCGGTTAATGGGGACAGAGACCACCCGCGAAAACTGAAAATCCGCGAAGTAGCGGCGCACCTTCAAAAATGCTTAAAAAAATATACAATATATATAATAAATATATAAATATATATATATATATATATATATATATATATATATATATATATATATATATATATATATATATATATATATATATATGGGGAGAGAGAGAGTGAAATTCATGTTATAACAAAAAAACCAAATTATTATTAAAACGTATTATTTTTTTATTCCCCAGCCATTCTTTTTGTATTTATTTAATTACTCCGACTTTTATCTGCTGGTACGCCGTCCGGTGTGCCCTGTGAAATGAAAGGTGGCATTCTTTATTCATTTATTTATTTATTCTTTTATACATTCATAACTGACAGCTTCGCGCTCCGCTCGTGCCCGGGCGGAAGAGGTGCTCCAATTCGGCTTAACTGTGACACACACCCGCCCTCCTCCCCCGGAGCTTCCATTCGGTTAAACTTAGGGGCCGCTTGGCACCGCCCGTGCCCGGGGAAGGTGCTCCTCTTCGGCTTACTGTGACGCGAGCATGCCCTCCTCCTCCGGAGCTTCCATTCGGTTAAACTTAGGGGCCGCTTGGAATCGCCCGTGCCCGGGGAAGGTGCTCCTCTTCGGCTTACTGTGACGCGAGCATGCCCTCCTCCTCCGGAGCTTCCATTCGGTTAAACTTAGGGGCCGCTTGGCACCGCCCGTGCCCGGGGAAGGTTCTCCTCTACGGCTTAACTGCCACGCACGCCGGCCGGAGCTCTGGTACTGTCCGAACTGCGCGAAACGTCGCCACCGATCGTGTCCGGGGGAACGTGCTCTTCTTCGTCCACTCTCCTCTTCGCCCACGCTCTTCTTCGGCGCACACCGGCCGTCTAACCGCTCCAGCGCCCCGTCGTGCCGCTCGGCGAAACTACAATGCCCCCGAATATTTTTTAGACCCGCGAAGCACTGAACCCGCGAAAGGTGAACCGCCAAGTAGCGAGGGTTCACTGTATGTATAAGACCAAGACCTACAAAAAAGTCTCTTGGAGCAATGAGCTAGGTTTTACAGGAAGTCGGCCATTTTGAATTTACTTAAAAGGGGGCGGGTCACCACAATGGACTTTGTGTAGAAATTATAATTGGGGCCCGAGCAGCGACCGCGGCGAGGTCCCTATTGTTTTTGTAGAAATTATTATTATTATTATTATTAGGGCCCGAGCAGTGACCGCTGCGAGGTCCCTATTGTTTTTCTAGAAATTGTTATTAGGGCCCGAGCTGCGACGGCTGCGAGGTCCCTATTGTTTTTGTAGAAAATATTATTACTTTTATTATTATTATTATTATTATTATTAGGGCCTGAGCAGCGACCGCTGCGAAGTCCCTGTTGTTTTTGTAGAAATTATTATTATTATTATTTTTCCGATTGTTCGATTGCATTTTTGACCCCCGAAACATGCACAAAAACTCACCAAACTTGGCAATCTCATCGGGCATGGGGAGAAATTTGATATTTTAAACGTCTAATATGAACAGGAAGTGAGTTATGAATTTTTGAAAGTCCGACTTTTGCCCTTTTTTGCATGTTTACAGGGGTCATTCTTTTGCACCCTGATCCTAAAGGCTTCATCTGATTGCCTTAAAATTCTGTCTGTAGCATCTTAAGACCTGGGACAAACACTGGGGCTAAAATTGGGGCTAAAATCTTTTGTTTCCGAAATACTATATGACGGGGGCGGGGCTTCAAAGTTTTCACTTAAGATTTCCTTCGCCGCAATGGACAAAATGCTTAATAACTCTCCTGCACATGCTGCTAAAAATCCAAAACTTCACATGTACATAAAGAGTCGGTACCTGAAGACATCTATATGTTTATACTCTGTTATACACCTTGCGCCAATCAATATAATTTTTTACATTTTGACGTACTGCACGGTGCCCTTTTAACGAATCCGATTGAAAATTGGCTAGAAAAGACTCAAGACATTGATCTTACTCTATCCCTATTTTTGTGACTTTCCTTCGAAGGGCGTGGCTATTACGGTGCCGCAGAGTCTGATTATTCTCCGTGGCAACAAAAGTTCCTGCAAAATGATTCAGATGATCCATCTTCTCGAAATTTTTCACATTTGAGGATATTCAGGCCCTGAAGACGGCTGCCAACTTATTTTTGATCGCAGTGGTAGCGCCACCAACTGGTTAAAACAAATACAAATTATTTTCGTTGATTTTTTTCTCCGGGCAGGTTAACAAAATCTACCTTATATTTGCTCGGATGAGTGTTTAGGCCTTGAGGATGTCACAATACGAAAGTCTTTCGCCTTCTTCAGAGTGTCACATGATGGTGTCTTGTGACCCGTCTTTATCAGCTGATGTTCCATGAGGGCGTGACTTACCTGTCACAAGAATGAAGGCAAGTCACGCCCCCCGCTGTCCGTTCACTCCGCCAAGATGCTGCTCCAGGTGGTAGAGAGGATTGTCTCTGTTCATGGTTTTTATGCCTCGCTTGCAGATCTCAATGGCCTCTCTGATCCAGCGCTGTTGTTTGTTCTCTTCGGTGCGGATGACCTTGCCCTTCTCCCGGTCTATGATGTGGTTTTCCCTTTTGCAGTGGTCAGTGATTGCTGATTTGTAATGTTCATGTTGTGCTTGTTCTTTTACTGCTCTGATTTTTCATTTTTTTGACAGGTAAGTCACACCCACATGGAACATCAGCTGATAAAGACGGGTCTCAAGACACCATCATGCGACACTCTGAAGAAGGCGAAAGACTCGCCGAAACATGTCAGGTAAAAAATTAACCTAAAACATAATTGTCTGCTTTTAATGAATCAGTCAAATATCAATAATAAGAAGACAAAATGAACCTAATACAAATAAATGAATGCTTAATAACGCCCCTGCACATGCTCCTAAAAATCCAAACCTTCACCTGTAAATAAAACGTCCCGACCTGAAGACATCTTAATGTTATTATTTTGTTATACACACAGCGCCGCCAAGTGGAATCAAAAATGTGTTTTTATTTTAATTTTCACGTACTGCACGGTGCCCTTTTGACGAATCCGACTGAAAATTAGTCAGAAAAGACTCAAGACAATGATCTTACTCTCTGCCGAATTTTGTGACGTTTTGGCAAAAGGCGTGGCTATTACGGTGCTGAAAAGTCCGATTGTACTTTGTGGCAACAAAAGCTCCGGCAACATGACTCAGATGATCCTATCTTCTCGAAGTTGTACACATTTGAGGATACTTCAGCCCTGAAGACATCTACCAACTTATTTTTCATCGTAGTAGTAGCGCCACCAACTGGTAAAAGCTAATACAAGTTATTTTCTTGGATGTTTTTCTCCGTGCAACTCAACAAGGTCGCCCTCATATATGCTCGGATGACTGTTTCGGCCATGAGGATGTCACAATACGAAATTCATCCTTTTTCGTGAAAAGTTGTGGGAGTGGCATTGCACTGTTCGGCAATAAAACAACGCTGATTATGAGGTTCTAAATATGAACGACAACTCGTGAAACTTTACACACACATCAGGCAGAGCAAATTTATCAATATTTTATACGTTAGTTGTGCAGCTTTTTTGAAATGGCTCGCCTTGGCCCTCGAGAAAAGTTAAAAAAAGAATAGAATAGAAATAGAAATCCCTTTATTGTCATTGTACTCAAGTGTGCAACGAGATTAGAGGGCTCCCCTCTCCAGTGCAATACAACAATAATACAGACAATATATAAATTAGATAAATAAATAAGACAGTGCAATGGAATTCAGTACTGAATAGGGCATATAGAAACACATCACAATGCTGTTTTGCAAGGTTAGGGTGGTCTCGTGTGTGTGTGAGAGTTCAGTATGGAGATGGCTCTCGGAAAGAAACTGTTTCTCAGTCTATTGGTCCTTGATTTGATGCATCTGTAGCGCCTGCCAGAGGGCAACCGGTCGAACAGGTGTGAGTTTGGGTGGGTATTGTCTTTGACGATGTTGAGAGCCCCTCTGAGGCACCGGGCGGTGTAGATGTCCGACAGCGAGGGGAGAGGGCAGCCAATAATCCTTTGCGCTGTTTTGACTGTCCTCTGGAGCCTCACTCTGTCCGCCTCAGTGCAGCCGCTGTACCAGGTGGAGACAGAGTACGTCAGCAGGCTCTCGATGGACGAGTGGTAGAAGGCCAGCAGCAGCTTCCTGTCCAGGTTGAATTTCCTGAGGACTCTCAGGAAGTGCAGACGTTGGCGGACCTTCTTTACCACTGCTGTGGTGTTGTGACTCCAAGAAAGGTCATCGGAGATCTGTACTCCCAGGAACTTGAACGTGTGGACCCTCTCCACACACACGCCTTCGATGCAGAGGGGTGCGGCAGCGTCTTGTTCCTCCTGAAGTCGACGACAATCTCCTTTGTTTTAGCAGAGTTAAGGTGCAGTCTGTTGTCCTTGCACCAAGTTGTCAGTCTCCCTACCTCCTCTCTGTAGGCTGTCTCGTCACCTTCCGAGATCAGACCGACCACTGTCGTGTCGTCAGCAAACTTGACGATGGTGTTGTTGCCGTGGGCCGGGCTGCAGTCGTAGGTGTAGAGGGCGTACAGGAGAGGGCTCAGCACGCATCCTTGGGGGGAACCGGTGCTCACCATGAGGGTGGAGGACGTGTAGGGGACGAGCAACACAGTCTGGGGTCTGTTGGTCAGAAAGTCCTTAATCCAGATGTGTGTGAGGGCAGGGAGGCCGAGAGTGTCCAGTTTGGCGACGAGGATGTCTGGGATGATTGTGTTGAATGCCGAGCTGTAGTCCACAAAGAGCATCCTTGCATAGCTCCGCTGTTGTTCCAGGTGGCCCAGCACAACATGCAGAGCAGCCCTGGTTGAGTGTTTCACCTCGCTTTTTGTAAATTTTATGGAGTACAGTGAACCCTCGGTTATCGCGGTTAATGGGGACCGAGACCACCCGCGAAAACTGAAAATCCGCGAAGTAGCGGCGCACCTTCAAAAATGCTTTAAAAAAAAATACAATATATATATATATATATATATATATATACGGGGAGAGAGAGAGTGAAATTCATGTTATAACAAAAAAAACAAATTATTATTAAAACGTATTATTTTTTTATTCCCCAGCCATTCTTTTTGTATTTATTTAATTACTCCGACTTTTACCTGCTGGTACGCCGTCCGGTGTGCCCTGTGCAATGAAAGGTGCCATTCTTTATTTATTTATTTATTTATTCATTCATAACTGACAGCTTCGCGCTCCGCTCGTGCCCGGGCGGAAGAGGTGCTCCAATTCGGCTTAACTGTGACACACGCCCACCCTCCTCCCCCGGAGCTTCCATTCGGTTAAACTTAGGGGCCGCTTGGCACCGCCGTGCCCGGGGAAGGTGCTCCTCTTCGGCTTACTGTGTCGCGAGCATGCCCTCCTCCTCCGGAGCTTCCATTCGGTTAAACTTAGGGGCCGCTTGGAACCGCCCGTGCCCGGGGAAGGTGCTCCTCTTCGGCTTACTGTGACGCGAGCATGCCCTCCTCCTCCGGAGCTTCCATTCCATTAAACTTAGGGGCCGCTTGGCACCGCCCGTGCCCGGGGAAGGTGCTCCTCTACGGCTTAACTGCCACGCACGCCGGCCGGAGCTCTGGTACGGTCCGAACCGCGCGAAACGTCGCCACCGATCGTGTCCGGGGGAACGTGCTCTTCTTCGTCCACTCTCCTCTTCGCCCACGCTCTTCTTCGGCGCACGCCGGCCGTCTAACCGCTCCAGCGCCCCGTCGTGCCGCTCGGCGAAACTACAATGCCCCCGAATATTTTTTATACCCGCGAAGCACTGAACCCGCGAAAGGTGAACCGCGAAGTAGCGAGGGTTCACTGTATGTATAAGACCAAGACCTACAAAAAAGTCTCTTGGAGCAATGAGCTAGGTTTTACAGGAAGTCGGCCATTTTGAATTTACTTAAAAGGGGGCGGGTCACCACAATGGACTTTGTGTAGAAATTATTATTGGGGCCCGAGCAGCGACCGCGGCGAGGTCCCTATTGTTTATGTAGAAATTATTATTAGGGCCCGAGCAGCGACCGCTACGAGGTCCCCATTGTTTTTGTGGAAATTATTATTATTAATATTATTAGGGCCCGAGCAGTGACCGCTGCGAGGTCCCTATTGTTATTAGGGCCCGAGCTGCGACGGCTGCGAAGTCCCTATTGTTTTTGTAGAAATTATTATTATTATTATTTTTCCGATTGTTCGATCGCATTTTTGACCCCCGAAACATGCACAAAAATTCACCAAACTTGGCAGTCTCATCGGGCATGGCGAAAAATTTGATATTTTAACGTCTAATATGAACAGGAAGTGAGTTATGAATTTTTGAAAGTCCGACTTTTGCCCTTTTTTGCATGTTTACAGGGGTCATTCTTTTGCACCCTGATCCTAAAGGCTTCATCTGATTGCCTTAAAATTCTGTCTGTAGCATCTTAAGACCTGGGACAAACACTGGGGCTAAAATCTTTTGTTTCCGAAATACTATATGAACGGGGGCGGGGCTTCGAAGTTTTCACTTAAGATTTCCTTCGCCGCAATGGACAAAATGCTTAATAACTCTCCTGCACATGCTGCTAAAAATCCAAAACTTCACATGTACATAAAGAGTCGGTACCTGAAGACATCGATATGTTTATATTCAGTTATACACCTTGCGCCAATCAATATAATTTTATACATTTTGACGTACTGCACGGTGCCCTTTTAACGAATCCGATTGAAAATTGGCTAGAAAAGACTCAAGACATTGATCTTACTCTATCCCTATTTTTGTGACTTTCCTTCGAAGGGCGTGGCTATTACGGTGCCGCAGAGTCTGATTAATCTCCGTGGCAACAAAAGTTCCTGCAAAATGATTCAGATGATCCATCTTCTCGAAATTTTTCACATTTGAGGATATTCAGGCCCTGAAGACGGCTGCCAACTTATTTTTGATCGCAGTGGTAGCGCCACCAACTGGTTAAAACAAATACAAATTATTTTCGTTGATGTTTTTCTCCGGTCAGGTTAACAAAATCTACCTTATGTTTGTTCGGATGAGTGTTTAGGCCTTGAGGATGTCACAATATGAAAGTCTTTCGCCTTCTTCAGAGTGTCACATGATGGTGTCTTGTGACCCGTCTTTATCAGCTGATGTTCCATGAGGGCGTGACTTACCTGTCACAAGAATGAAGGCAAGTCACGCCCCCCGCTGTCCGTTCACTCCGCCAAGATGCTGCTCCAGGTGGTAGAGAGGATGAAGGCTCCCTTGTCTCTGTTCATGGTTTTTATGCCTCGCTTGCAGATCTCAATGGCCTCTCTGATCCAGCGCTGTTGTTTGTTCTCTTCGTTGCGGATGACCCTGCCCTTCTCCCGGTCCATGATGTGGTTTTCCCTTTTGCAGTGGTCAGTGATTGCTGATTTGTAATATTCATGTTGTGCTTGTTCTTTTACTGCTCTGATTTTTCATTTTTTTGACAGGTAAGTCACACCCTCATGGAACATCAGCTGATAAAGACGGGTCTCAAGACACCATCATGCGACACTCTGAAGAAGGCGAAAGACTCGCCGAAACATGTCAGGTAAAAAATTAACCTAAAACATAATTGTCTGCTTTTAATGAATCTGTCAAATATCAATAATAAGAAGACAAAATGAACCTAATACAAATAAATGAATGCTTAATAACTCCCCTGCACATGCTCCTAAAAATCCAAACCTTCACCTGTAAATAAAACGTCCCGACCTGAAGACATCTTAATGTTATTATTTTGTTATACACACAGCGCCGCCAAGTGGAATCAAAAATGTGTTTTTATTTTAATTTTCACATACTGCACGGTGCCCTTTTGACGAATCCGACTGAAAATTTGTCAGAAAAGACTCAAGACAATGATCTTACTCTCTGCCGAATTTTGTGACGTTTTGGCAAAAGGCGTGGCTATTACGGTGCTGAAAAGTCCGATTGTACTTTGTGGCAACAAAAGCTCCGGCAACATGACTCAGATGATCCTATCTTCTCGAAGTTGTACACATTTGAGGATACTTCAGCCCTGAAGACATCTACCAACTTATTTTTCATCGTAGTAGTAGCGCCACCAACTGGTAAAAGCTAATACAAATTATTTTCTTGGATGTTTTTCTCCGTGCAACTCAACAAGGTCGCCCTCATATATGCTCGGATGACTGTTTCGGCCATGAGGATGTCACAATACGAAATTCATCCTTTTTCGTGAAAAGTTGTGGGAGTGGCATTGCACTGTTCGGCAATAAAACAACGCTGATTATGAGGTTCTAAATATGAACGACAACTCGTGAAACTTTACACACACATCAGGCAGAGCAAATTTATCAATATTTTATCCGTTAGTTGTGCAGCTTTTTTGAAATGGCTCGCCATGGCCCTCGAGAAATGTTCAAAAAAGCAGCCCTGGTTGAGTGTTTCACCTCGCTTTTTGTAAATTTTATGGAGTACAGTGAACCCTCGGTTATCGCGGTTAATGTTAAAATGGTCGAATGGTCAATGACAAGAATTGCAGTGCAAGCACGTATTATCGGCGCGGGTTCGATCCCCACCTGATGTGCCTCGCATGATTTCTTTGGCTGCCAGGATGGCCGAGTGGTCTAAGGCGCCGCGTTCAGGACCCAGTCTCCCCAGGAGGCCTGGGTTCGAATCTCGAATTTCCCCATTGTGGGACTAATAAAGGGAATATTAGTATTATTATGGCTGCCAGGATGGCCGAGTGGTCTAAGGCGCCGCGTTCAGGACCCAGTCTCCCCACGAGGCCTGGGTTCGAATCTCAAATTTCCCCATTGTGGGACTAATAAAGGGAATATTATATTATTATTATTATATTATAATGGGGACCGAGACCACCCGCAAAAACTGAAAATCCGCGAAGTAGCGGCGCACCTTCAAAAATGCTTAAAAAAAAATACAATATATATAATAAATATATAAATATATATATATATATATATATTTATATATATATATATATATATATATATATATACGAGGAGAGAGAGAGAGAGTGAAATTCATGTTATAACAAAAAAACCAAATTATTATTAAAACGTATTATTTTTTTATTCCCCAGCCATTCTTTTTGTATTTATTTAATTACTCCGACTTTTACCTGCTGGTACGCCGTCCGGTGTGCCCTGTGAAATGAAAGGTGGCATTCTTTATTTATTTATTTATTTATTCATTTATTCATTCATAACTGACAGCTTCGCGCTCCGTTCGTGCCCGGGCGGAAGAGGTGTTCCAATTCGGCTTAACTGTGACACACGCCCGCCCTCCTCCCCCGGAGCTTCCATTCGGTTAAACTTAGGGGCCGCTTGGCACCGCCCGTGCCCGGGGAAGGTGCTCCTCTTCGGCTTACTGTGTCGCGAGCATGCCCTCCTCCTCCGGAGCTTCCATTCGGTTAAACTTAGGGGCCGCTTGGAACCGCCCGTGCCCGGCGAAGGTGCTCCTCTTCGGCTTACTGTGACGCGAGCATGCCCTCCTCCTCCGGAGCTTCCATTCGGTTAAACTTAGGGGCCGCTTGGAACCGCCCGTGCCCGGGGAAGGTGCTCCTCTTCGGCTTTCTGTGACGCGAGCATGCCCTCCTCCTCCGGAGCTTCCATTCGGTTAAACTTAGGGGCCGCTTGGCACCGCCCGTGCCCGGGGAAGGTGCTCCTCTACGGCTTAACTGCCACGCACGCCGGCCGGAGCTCTGGTACGGTCCGAACCGCGCGAAACGTCGCCACCGATCGTGTCCGGGGGAACGTGCTCTTCTTCGTCCAATCTCCTCTTCGCCCACGCTCTTCTTCGGCGCACGCCGGCCGTTTAACCGCTCCAGCGCCCGTCGTGCCGCTCGGCGAAACTACAATGCCCCCGAATATTTTTTATACCCGCGAAGCACTGAACCCGCGAAAGGTGAACCGCGAAGTAGCGAGGGTTCACTGTATGTATAAGGCCAAGACCTACAAAAAAGTCTCTTGGAGCAATGAGCTAGGTTTTACAGGAAGTCGGCCATTTTGAATTTACTTAAAAGGGGGCGGGTCACCACAATGGACTTTGTGTAGAAATTATTATTGGGGCCCGAGCAGCGACCGCGGCGAGGTCCCTATTGTTTATGTAGAAATTATTATTAGGGCCGAGCAGCGACCGCTACGAGGTCCCCATTGTTTTTGTGGAAATTATTATTATTATTATTATTAGGGCCCGAGCAGTGACCGCTGCGAGGTCCCTATTGTTTTTCTAGAAAATATTATTACTTTTTTTATTATTATTATTATTATTATTATTAGGGCCTGAGCAGCGACCGCTGCGAAGTCCCTGTTGTTTTTGTAGAAATTATTATTATTATTATTTTTCCGATTGTTCGATCGCATTTTTGACCCCCGAAACATGCACAAAAACTCACCAAACTTGGCAGTCTCATCGGGCATGGCGAGAAATTTGATATTTTAAACGTCTAATATGAACAGGAAGTGAGTTATGAATTTTTGAAAGTCCGACTTTTGCTCTTTTTTGCATGTTTACAGGGGTCATTCTTTTGCACCCTGATCCTAAAGGCTTCATCTGATTGCCTTAAAATTTTGTCTGTAGCATCTTAAGACCTGGGACAAACACTGGGGCTAAAATCTTTTGTTTCCGAAATACTATATGACGGGGGCGGGGCTTCAAAGTTTTCACTTAAGATTTCCTTCGCCGCAATGGACAAAATGCTTAATAACTCTCCTGCACATGCTGCTAAAAATCCAAAACTTCACATGTACATAAAGAGTCGGTACCTGAAGACATCTATATGTTTATATTCTGTTATACACCTTGCGCCAATCAATATCATTTTTTACGTTTTGACGTACTGCACGGTGCCCTTTTAACGAATCCGATTGAAAATTGGCGAGAAAAGACTCAAGACATTGATCTTACTCTATCCCTATTTTTGTGACTTTCCTTCGAAGGGCGTGGCTATTGCGGTGCCGCAGAGTCTGATTATTCTCCGTGGCAACAAAAGTTCCTGCAAAATGATTCAGATGATCCATCTTCTCGAAATTTTTCACATTTGAGGATATTCAGGCCCTGAAGACGGCTGCCAACTTATTTTTGATCGCAGTGGTAGCGCCACCAACTGGTAAAACAAATACAAATTATTTTCGTTGATGTTTTTCTCCGGGCAGGTTCACAAAATCTACCTTATATTTGCTCGGATTAGTGTTTAGGCCTTGAGGATGTCACAATACGAAAGTCTTTCGCCTTCTTCAGAGTGTCACATGATGGTGTCTTGTGACCCGTCTTTATCAGCTGATGTTCCATGAGGGCGTGACTTACCTGTCACAAGAATGAAGGCAAGTCACACCCCCCGCTGTCCGTTCACTCCGCCAAGATGCTGCTCCAGGTGGTAGAGAGGATGAAGGCTCCCTTGTCTCTGTTCATGGTTTTTATGCCTCGCTTGCAGATCTCAATGGCCTCTCTGATCCAGCGCTGTTGTTTGTTCTCTTCGGTGCGGATGACCCTGCCCTTCTCCCGGTCCATGATGTGGTTTTCCCTTCTGCAGTGGTCAGTGATTGCTGATTTGTAATATTCATGTTGTGCTTGTTCTTTTACTGCTATGATTTTTCATTTTTTTGACAGGTAATTCACACCCTCATGGAACATAAGCTGATAAAGACGGGTCTCAAGACACCATCATGCGACACTCTGAAGAAGGCGAAAGACTCGCCGAAACATGTCAGGTAAAACATTTACCTAAAACATAATTGTCTGCTTTTAATGAATCTGTCAAATATCAATAATAAGAAGACAAAATGAACCTCATACAAATAAATGAATGCTTAA
This sequence comes from Idiotropiscis lumnitzeri, assembly GCF_059441095.1. Lineage (NCBI taxonomy): Eukaryota > Metazoa > Chordata > Actinopteri > Syngnathiformes > Syngnathidae > Idiotropiscis > Idiotropiscis lumnitzeri. Next base: position 327,530 of record NW_028283644.1, read on the forward strand.
TAACTCCCCTGCACATGCTCCTAATAATCCAAACCTTCACCTGTAAATAAAATGTCCCGACCTGAAGACATCTTAATGTTATTATTTTGTTATACACACAGCGCCGCCAAGTGGAATCAAAAATTTGTTTTTATTTTAATTTTCACATACTGCACGGTGCCCTTTTGACGAATCCGACTGAAAATTAGTCAGAAAAGACTCAAGACAATGATCTTACTCTCTGCCGAATTTTGTGACGTTTTGGCAAAAGGCGTGGCTATTACGGTGCTGAAAAGTCCGATTGTACTCTGTGGCAACAAAAGCTCCGGCAACATGACTCAGATGATCCTATCTTCTCGAAGTTGTACACATTTGAGGATACTTCAGCCCTGAAGACATCTACCAACTTATTTTTCATCGTAGTAGTAGCGCCACCAACTGGTAAAAGCTAATACAAGTTATTTTCTTGGATGTTTTTCTCCGTGCAACTCAACAAGGTCGCCCTCATATATGCTCGGAGGACTGTTTCGGCCATGAGGATGTCACAATACGAAATTCATCCTTTTTCGTGAAAAGTTGTGGGAGTGGCATTGCACTGTTTGGCAATAAAACAACGCTGATTACGAGGTTCTAAATATGAACGACAACTCGTGAAACTTGACACACACATCAGGCAGAGCAAATTTATCAATATTTTATACGTTAGTTGTGCAGCTTTTTTGAAATGGCTCGCCATGGCCCTCGAGAAATGTTCAAAAAAGCAGCCCTGGTTGAGTGTTTCACCTCGCTTTTTGTAAATTTTATGGAGTACAGTGAACCCTCGGTTATCGCGGTTAATGGGGACCGAGACCACCCGCGGAAACTGAAAATCCGCGAAGTAGCGGCGCACCTTCAAAAATGCTTAAAAGAAAATACAATATATATAATAAATATATATATATATATATATATATATATATATATATATATATATATATATATATATATATATATATATATATATATATATATATATATATATATATATATATATATATATATATATATATATATATATATATATATATATATATATATATATATATATATATATATATATATATATATATATATATATATATATATATATATATATATATATATATATATATATATATATATATATACGGGGAGAGAGAGAGAGAGAGAGTGAAATTCATGTTATAACAAAAAAACCAAATTATTATTAAAACGTATTATTTTTTTATTCCCCAGCCATTCTTTTTGTATTTATTTAATTACTCCGACTTTTACCTGCTGGTACGCCGTCCGGTGTGCCCTGTGAAATGAAAGGTGGCATTCTTTATTTATTTATTTATTTATTCATTTATTCATTCATAACTGACAGCTTCGCGCTCCGTTCGTGCCCGGGCGGAAGAGGTGTTCCAATTCGGCTTTACTGTGACACACGCCCGCCCTCCTGCCCCGGAGCTTCCATTCGGTTAAACTTAGGGGCCGCTTGGCACCGCCCGTGCCCGGGGAAGGTGCTCCTCTTTGGCTTACTGTGACGCGAGCATGCCCGCCTCCTCCGGAGCTTCCATTCGGTTAAACTTAGGGGCCGCTTGGAACCGCCCGTGCCCGGGGAAGGTGCTCCTCTTTGGCTTACTGTGACGCGAGCATGCCCTCCTCCTCCGGAGCTTCCATTCGGTTAAACTTAGGGGCCGCTTGGCACCGCCCGTGCCCGGGGAAGGTACTCCTCTACGGCTTAACTGCCACGCACGCCGGCCGGAGCTCTGGTACGGTCCGAACCGCGCGAAACGTCGCCACCGATCGTGTCCGGGGGAACGTGCTCTTCTTCGTCCACTCTCCTCTTCGCCCACGCTCTTCTTCGGCGCACGCCGGCCGTCTAACCGCTCCAGCGCCCGTCGTGCCGCTCGGCGAAACTACAATGCCCCCGAATATTTTTTATACCCGCGAAGCACTGAACCCGCGAAAGGTGAACCGCGAAGTAGCGAGGGTTCACCGTATGTATAAGACCAAGACCTACAAAAAAGTCTCTTGGAGCAATGAGCTAGGTTTTACAGGAAGTCGGCCATTTTGAATTTACTTAAAAGGGGCGGGTCACCACAATGGACTTTGTGTAGAAATTATTATTGGGGCCCGAGCAGCGACCGCGGCGAGGTCCCTATTGTTTATGTAGAAATTATTATTAGGGCCCGAGCAGCGACCGCTACGAGGTCCCCATTGTTTTTGTGGAAATTATTATTATTTTTATTATTATTATTATTAGGGCCCGAGCAGTGACCGCTGCGAGGTCCCTATTGTTTTTCTAGAAATTGTTATTAGGGCCCAAGCTGCGACGGCTGCGAGGTCCCTACTGTTTTTGTAGAAAATATTATTACTTTTATTATTATTATTATTATTATTATTATTAGGGCCTGAGCAGCGACCGCTGCGAAGTCCCTATTGTTTTTGTAGAAATTATTATTATTATTATTTTTCCGATTGTTCGA